>NW_019396266.1:43626-107459 GCF_000591075.1 Eurytemora carolleeae | reverse complement strand
AAAAGTAAAAGCAAAGAGTGTCCAAAAAAATGTCTATTTTTTAAGCTCGTCAAATACACGATGATAATTTCAAGTGATCCTTCATTTAAAAAGGGGTATGCTCGATTCCCAATGATAACGTGTATACCTTTATCTGATTGATGATTTGAAAATTATGAGTGTTTTCCTGTCTTGTATCTTGCAAAAAATAAATATGATACATCATTTTCTTGGAAATGTCATGCTGAATTCAGATTCGAAAACCATTTTTCAAGACACACACTTGAGTTTAAAGTCTAATGCTAAAAACTTTCATTTACAAATTTTAAAAATCGTTAAACATTATAATATTATAACATCTTTATATTACATAATGCATATTCTTCAACACATTCTCTAAAAAGGTTAACAATACAACAGAAACATACAGGATGAGTAAAAATATGTAATTATCACGGAAAAAATCTTTCAATGCTTTCATTTAGAATCAGCATTATTTTAATAAACTGTAACGTTAGAAACATTAAGGCTTGAACATTTTAACGCAACGTATAGAGTATTTTTTCAAATCTTTCTTAGAAACGAAACGAATAAACAGTTTGAATTGTCAGTTGTAAAAAAGTGTTACAAAAAAGTTTTCACAATAACGTTTCGATAAATCGTAACGTAAGAAAAGGTGCATTAGTAAAATTTCTAAACGTAATTAAAAGAGTTTATATTGGAAAAGTTAAGATAAAACGTAACGTTAACAAAAAATATTCTTTGCATTGAAATGCATTGTAACGTACAGAACTATGCCCCAATGACGTTTTATTAAAGCAAAACGTTTGTCATCTTTAAGATCTTGAACCAAGTGAAAGTGTAACGTAAGGTCTCTGAAAATATTTACCTTGCCTGAAAGTGAAACGTTAAAAAATTGTGGTTATATTACATAAGCTTTAACGCAACGTTGGGAAAGATTTTTAAAACATCAAATGCAAAAGCGTAACGGAGCTTACTGTTTTTTTCAATAACATTTTACTAAACATTAACGTTGTATAAGGTATTCAAGTGCAGAAAAGTCATTACGTAACGTTACTCTATACCATAAAATTTCATAATGTGCAACGTAAAGTTTCAAACGTTAATACTTTTGATGAACTCTATATCGTAACGAAAGCTATAAAATCTAGAAAAATCAAAACGTTGACATCTCTAATACGCGTACTATGTCAAAACCATGAGCAGCTTGGAGGTGGAAGGTATAACAATTTTTTTAAATCCGGATTTTTAAATCAAAATTAAAGGGCTAGAATTATGGTGCCTTGCTCTCTATTTTTGCACTCATAATTTTTCCAGGGGGGGCCGGGCGTCCCCCAAAGTTTCCAGGGAGGGGTTAACGTCCCCTCCAAGTTTCCAGGGGGGGCGTCCCCCTCATAAGCCGCCTCTGGTGCTACTGTATCTTCTTGCATGCTAGTAGGTTGGATGTGTAGTATAGCGGATTTGGCGTAGGTCAGAAGTGGAGTATAGCGGACTTGCGTAGGTCGAAAAATACACCACCATCCTTGTATAATAGTAAAGTAAAGGGCAGGTAGAACTGTAGTGTACACTATCTATTCTCGATCTATCTATCTATCATCATCATCATCACAGCAAAGTGTACTCAGTGTACACTGTCATTTCTCTCTGAGTTTATGTTTTTCAATTTCCGGAAATTCCGAATTTGTGAAGGGTCGTTTCGGTAAATTTATCCCTTTCGTTTTATTAAAGCGAATGTTTAAAAATATTACTATATAGTGAAAAAAAAATTTGAAATATATAAAGACCTTTTTCTAGATAATCTCATTCTTCTCTGTCAATCTGGTTCTGATATAAATTACAAATATTTTTGTCCTACATTCGTTATTTTACAGACGAATGTTGGAAAACGACATTAGTTGAAAATGGATTTAAATCCGTCAGGTTTGGAACAGACAGGCATCAAGAGGAGCAGAGATACACTCAAAGCGCAGCTTCAGGGAAATGGACATTTTTGTACCTATACAAAATATTTTACCTTTGAACAAATATCATTGCTAACATTTCTGAATTCAAAGCTTTCATGATGTTGAATGCCTTTTCTCTAAACTAATTTTTACCCTTTAAATTTTACTGGCCGACAATTAGGTTTCGGGATTTTTTGCTTCAATATTCGAAATTAGTTTCTCAATTATTTGCGATTATTTGTCAGCTGACTAAATTGTCGTCCTTCATGTTTCTTCGAAAGTGTAAATTTGTGTCCATTTAGAGTATAAGAGCTTTGTGTAAAGAGAAACGGATATTAAAGCATGTTCTTCTCTCCATCCTGAATGTTAAATATGGTTTAGAGGAAAACATATTCTATATTCAACAAATCCCCCCGGTTCACGTGACTGATGGCGTAAATATTAAAGATATATTGCTGAGTTCTACTAATGATCAAATAGTATCTATAAATACAGTTTGTCAGCTGGGTTCAGCCTGGTTAAACGAAGATGTAGATTTGAATATCAGCTTCCTGGAGACTCAAGAGGCAGGGTTATTATTTTTTTAAATTATAAAAGTTTTTTTGGCAAGGGTAGATTTTTTATGAATGGGGGAATAGACATAATTCGTTATTGAAATTTTTTTCCATCCTTTTTGGTTCTTTTTACCTTAAAACATATGCTTTTCAACTTTTGTTTTACTGAATGGGTTTACAATTAAAAGATAACCCTGATTAGGAGGAACATGGTCCTGAAGTATCCGGTCCTGTAAATCCTGTAGATATTACAGCTGAATGTGAGGATATCAAGGTTGAGATTGATGATTACTCCGGGATTTTGGACGAGGAGAAACCAGTTTTTAATTGTTTACTTGATAATCAGCAGGAAGCAGGTAACACGTGTTCTAAGCAATTATTTGATTTAAGATCGGAGAAACGAGAAAGAAAATACTATTTTGAAGAAAACGGAATAGTTTTGGGGTAAAAATGATCAGAATAAGATAAAAAAAATGTTGGTGGATAAATATGGCAGAGTTTGTACAATATTCATGAAAAATAATTTCAACTGACATAAGGTTATTGGAAAACGCATGCATGTTGTTTTCTTCAAATTCATTTAAAGTATTCCTTTAAAGATAAAATCTGGATCGTTTTTATTGATATCTTCATTTTTCCACTTAAAACGTGAATTTCTTCGACTACAGTTTTTGTTCAACAATCGACATCAATTCAAAGAAAAAGAGTTTGAAGGGAAACTGTTGACAATTAAAATATTTAGCTATTTATAAATTGAAAGGTGAAATTTATTAAACTATATTCAGGTTCAGGTTTGATCGAAAATGGCTCCTTTGATATGAAAGATATTTCATTGAAGGATAAATATAAATGTGATGAATGCGATTATATGGCTACCTTACCCTGCTACTTGAAGAGACACAAACAGTACAAACACGAGGAGAAACAGTTCTATTGTGATGTATGTGATTATGTTGGGGCATCAAATGCCACCCTGAAAAAGCACAAACAAAGTAAACACGCAAACGTTCGGCATTCTTGTGAAGATTGTGAATTTGCAACAAGTGACCTGTCTAGTTTAAGAAAGCACGTGAAGAGAAAACATTCTGGTATATCCTATCCGTGTGATCAATGCGACCATGTATCCAGCAGTAAATTCTTTCTTCTAAAACACACAGAGGTTAAGCATGCTGGTTCAAGTCCTATCAATCCTCCTATAAATACTATAGATAAAGGTATTTTTCAATAAATACATACCCATCTTTTGTTATAGAAACCTAAAGAGTAGATTAATTTGTACATCTTGAATTTTTTTGGTTTTACCTCTGGTTCTGTGATTATTGTTTTAAATATTCAACACTTCTTTATTTAAGAAAAATGTTCTGCGAAAATAATTGAATTTTATTCACGTCTGATTTATTTTTAAGAGACTCGACATACTTTTCATTGACTTGACTTTGAAGAGGTGCCCGATTCACAACCTTTGGAACTTTTATCTGAGCATCACAGAGGAGGATATCACCGTTTTTTTTTATTTAGAAAAGTGTCTACTTTATAAAATTTCCCTCCCTGTTTCTGCTGCGTAAATACACGGATATTGTCATTATTCGTGTTTAAACGAAGGTTTTAAGGGTACTGTAAAGGAAAAACGACAGTATTATTGTCACGTGTCTCCGACTGTATCACGTGACCAGTATACTGCACGCTATTGGTGGGAGTTTTGGTCACGTGATAAGGACGTAATAATTATATTATAAATTATATCTATTAAAAAGGAAATATTATTAAATTTAAATAATATTATGCGCAAACCTAAGTTACTTAGGCTCCTCTGAGATATCGTCGTTTTCAGATTGTTTGCGTATTTGTTGAATATGATCTGTTTAAATCTACGATTTTTATACAAAATTTATATATATAAATTTTCGCATAAAGGGGATGGTGGAGTTGGCACATTTGATGTAGGGGGGGGGGGGGGCNNNAAAAATTGGAAGATTTGAACCAAAAATGAAGGCGGGGCCCCCCCCCCCTACATCAAATGTGCCAACTCCACCATCCCCTTTGACACAGTTTTATATCAATTTCTCGCGACAGGAACATCAGATAGAACTCTGATAGGTCTCGATCAACTCCTAAAATGCTTAGGTTTCAGCCTATACCCCTTTTCATTTTTCCTTCACAGTCCCTTTAAGGGTACTATTGTAAATCGGGCATGGCCGATTTTAATTGAAGAGTCACTTGAAATTATGTCGAGGATTGACTTGTATAAATTATCCAGAGGCCTGTGTTTGTCTAGTTCTGAGATGTTGAGACTTTAATTGATGCTATATCGTTTGCACTAATGTCCGATTGAACTAACGTACTTTTGCACTAAAGTCAGCTGATCAGTAACACCCGGCCCCCTAGCCCGTCCTAGCCGCGGCGCTCGGCCCCCTAGCCTGTCCTAGCCGCAGCGCTGGGCCTATGAATTTGTCTTAACCTAACCTTACATTATAATAAAACGTTAGTCCGAATGAACGTTAGAGCGAATGTACGTTAGTCCGATCAATGATTAGTGCAAACGATACGACACCCTTTAATCTTTTGGCAGAAATTTGAAAATTGAAATGCTTAGAAGATAATTTTTGCTCCATGTTTGGCAAAAACAATTTTTTTAAAGCGCTTGGAAAACTCGCTGATTTTTCGGACTTTGGTAGTAAGTTTTAGAATTTCAGAATAGACAACGCTTACACAAGGGAAGAAAGACAAGCCTCAACAATTTCTCGTCCGAGCCACATTCTCCACTTCTCCACATTTTCTTGTGCAAGCCATCTCAAAATGCTCGTCCTTATTTCCAATTCAAGATAAAACTATTTTCAACAAAAGAGGATAACAACAAATAAAATTGAAGTTCTATTAACTCTAAATAGTTCGCGGCATTCTTAACAACTAATATTTGAAAATGTAAACTTTTTATAAGGATTAAGGACTCAATAGATTTAATTTAATGCAAATCATTTTTTTTTGATTTATCAAAATTTTCACTTTTCATTTATGCACTAGCGTGGCCAGATTTGTAAAAGAATAGTTTTATTTGCTAAGATTCGACACAATTAAAAATGATATAGGGAGGACTTGGATTCCGGGGTGGCTCGGACCAGTAAATGACTGACTGTGGGCGTACTCTAAATGAATAGACTCTTGGCCTACTCTAAATGAGTAGACTGTGGGTCTACTCTAAATGAGTAAGACTGTTGGTCTAGTTAAATGAGTAGACTGTGGGCCTACTCTAAATGAGTAGACTGTGGGCCTACTCTATTTGAGTAGACTTTGGGCCTACTCTAAATGAGTAGACTGTGGGCCTACTCTAAATGAGTAGAATGTGGGCCTACTCTAAATGAGTAGACTGTGGGCCTACTCTAAATGAGTAAGACTGTGGGCCTACTCTAAATGAGTAGACTGTGGGCCTTCTCTAAATGAGTAGACTGTGGGCCTACTCTAAATGAGTAGACTGCGGGCCTACTCAAAATGAGCAGACTGCGGGCCTACTCTAAATGAGTAGACTGCGGGCCTACTCGGACGAGAAATTGTTGTTGTTTCCTTCCTTTCCTTAAATGTAATATATTCAAAATTAAATAAATTCATGTTTTAGATAAAAAATTGTTTTCATGGCTTTATAGTTTATATTTAGGAGTTGAGTATTCCTGTGAGGAGTGTGAATATGTTACAACTAAATCTGAGAATTTAAAGCAACACAAATTACACATGCACGAGGAAAAGAACTTCATGTGTGATCTATGTGATTACGCAGCGTCGACTAAAACGGTGCTGAAGTTTCACAGAGAAAGCAAACACGAGGGGATTCGGCATCCTTGTAACAAATGTGATTTCTCCGGCGTTGATAAGTCTAGTTTGAGAAGACACATGAAAAGAAAGCATGAGGTTGTGTCCTACTCTTGTAGGGAGTGTGGGTTCTCTTCTTCAACCCGAGGTCTGATGCAGGCACACAAGAAACTTCTTCATGAAGATGGTCAGATTAGTTCTCAACTCAATGGGGCGGAGTTAGGTAAAACATATTATTCTTTAATTTTATTCAACTAGTTTTCCTCCGACTTTAACTTTCTTGTACGTTTTCTGAAAAATGTATTTTTTTCATGTTCATTAGATAAAATATGACTAAATACAGAAACTTCACGTCAAAAAAGAACAAAAAACTGATAAAATGTCAAAGAAACGAATGCAAAAGAAACGAAAAAAAAAGATAAAATACCATTTTCCATAAAACATCAAGAAAATTTGATAAAAATTTACGAAAAATCTTTTATATTATTCTGTAGTATATGCATTAAGTCTGCCTTACTTTACTATCAGATGAAAAACAAGTAACTTCTTATGCAGATTGATTATATTATCTACTGTAAATCCTACTATACCAAATCATTGGTCCTTGGAGTAATCCCAAACTAAACTAAAAACTTTTACAAATATATTATTCAGGAAATTTGGAACCAGAGAAAGAGTCGTATCTGTGCCACCAATGTGACTTCACAACAGCTCTCCTCTCTGCCTTAAAAGAACACATTTTCAAAATTCATGAGAATTCTCGTTTTAAATGTGATCTCTGTGACTATGAAGCAAGCAGTAAATTCTACTTGAAATTCCATAGACTAAGTAAACACGAAGGGGTGAAATACAAATGTGACGAGTGTGATTACGAAACTGGATATATCTACTCTATTAAGAGCCACAAGGAAAGAAAACATGGGAGCAATAAGTATTACTGTGATAGATGTGAATATTTTTCTACGACTATGGAAGATTTAAAAAAGCATATTAAGAACAAACACGAAGGTGCAAAGTATCCTTGTAAAGAATGTGACTATGTTGGGAATCAGGCCAGTAACCTGAGCAGTCACTACAGGAGCGTCCATAAAGGAGTTCGGTTTTCTTGTGAGCAATGTGAATATATTACACCATGTAGTTCAACTTTAAAGCGACACATAGAAGAGAAACATATGGGAATTAGGCATCCCTGTGAGTTCTGTGACAATTCATTTACAAATTCTAGAAATTTGATTCGTCATATAAAAAGTAAACACAAAAAGCCTCAATAAGTTTCAAGAATTTGTTAATGTTTTTAGTTTAGTGTGTCATATTCATTATTCATATTATATGCACTACACAGTATAGAGGTGTATATATTTTCTTGATAAATCGGCATTTACCTTTCCGTAACATTCGTATATTTAACAGGAAAGAAAGAGGTATTTTTTCTACAGCACTGCTCTGTAACCTCAACAATCTCTCCTATAATAATTTCATCGCAAAGTTCTTTTTTCTTCCCTGAAAGCTTAAGTATCGAAAGGGGAGGGAGGGAATTCTGGTAAATATATACTTCTGTAGAAGTAAACATTTGTTGTTGACAAATTATGTAAAATATATAGTCATTTCAGATAAAATGGAGTTTGCAGATCAGAGTGATGGTTTGAATCAAATTGATGAGCTTGTTTCAAATACTTATCCCAAATTTGTAGCCAATCCTCGTGATCATAGATTAACCACTGATCTAGCTGATTTCAGATCAATAGCTAATTCCACTGAATCCAGATTAATTGATAATCCTGTAAATCTCAGATTAAATGCAGATGCATCTGATTTCAGATCAAATTCTGATCCAGGTGATCCCAGATTAAACATTGATCTGTCTGATCCAAGATTACCCAATGATCCTGCTGATCTCAGATTAATTGCTGATCCCAGAATAAACTCGAACCCAGCTGATCTCAGATTAACTTCTTATCCAGATCATTCCAGATTAATCAATGACCCAACCGATTTAAGAGTTACTACTGATACGGTTAGTTCCAGACCAACCGCACATCTAGCTTATCCCAGATTAAATACTGCTCAATCTGATTTTAGATCAACTCTTCGCTCGGCTGATCATAGATTGATCGCTGGGCTAGATGTACCTACTCCCAGATTAATTTCTCATCCATCAGATCCAAGATCTAACACTGGTCAAGCTGTTTCCAGATTAACTTCTGATCAAGCTGATTCTATATTGGTTAGGGAATCAGCTGATACTAGATTAACGAGTAACTCAGCTGAGACCAGATTAGCGAGTGATTCAGCTGATACCATATTAACAAGTTATTCAGCTGATCCCAGATTAACCGGTGATTCAGCTGATACTAGATTAACAAGTATCTCAGCTGATTCTAGATTAACGACCGATTCAGCTGATACCAGATTAACGAGTGAGGAAGTTGATCTCCGTTTGTTGGCTGTTCAAGTTGATCCCAAATTTACTGGTGACCCTCATCCTAGATTAACCACTGATCCCGCTGATATGGAATCAGATCAAATTTTATCTAAAACCCAGGAATATATAATTACATGTAACGTTTACTTAATAATATTATGGCAAAAATTATATTCTCTTATTTTAACAATAAAAAAGTTTTTAAAATTTCTAATTATATTATTGGTTAGGAAACCTTGCTTCCTGCGAATGATGCGAAGGCTGTATTGAATCGAATCCTGGTGTATGTACTGAATATAAAGAGTGAACTAGAGGAATATATTCATCATATTCATCAACTAGAACCTTACAACACAGCGGATATCAAAGAGGTTCTGCTAGCTGCTACTATTCAACATATTGAATCCATGAACTCTGTATGTCAGCTGTGTGCAACCTTGTTAAGAGAAGGTGTGGACCTAGACCCATGTTCGGAGGATACTAAAGCTCATGTTGAGGATATAAAGCTGGATCTTGATGATATAACATCAAAGATGAACATATCACAGAATGCATTTGACAGGAAGCAAGCTATTTTTGGAAGTTCTGTTAAGGAAGAGGAAGGTGATGAAGATGATGACGATGACGACGACGATGATGAAGATGACGATCAAGGTAATCTATTTAAAGGAACTGTCAGCCAAATTTAAGTTCCCCTTTATTTTTAAGAGGGACCTCGTCTTAATGAAATTTGCCGTATAAATAATTTGTTTCTCTGATATAAAGCAAGCAAGAAAATGACTAGGACTTTTCTACTTAAAAATGTCCATCTTTACCCTTCGCTTTTCATATAAAGATTCAAAGAGCAACTTGTTAAATACATTCCAAATCTTTATCCTTAGCTTTGCGTCGAAATTTCGAAATCATTTCCTTTATTTACCACACTGCTGAAAATGGACCATCAGTTTTCAGGTCTAAACACTTGAACTTTTTTTCGGAATGATATTTTAATATGTAGTTTACTGAGTCATGAATCATGATCTCAATGTTCAATTGGTAAAAAATCAAAGCCCCAAGTGAATGGTTTGACTGTCGTAGTAATGACTAAGAAGTATTCTGAGCAAAATCAGTAATAATCACATTAAAAAAAACTTTTGACAGTAAGGCAGTTCACTTAGGGATTTGATTTTTTTTACTACAATATGTCTTATTGTCTTTTGACTGTTAATGAAAAGTTACAAAATTTGGGGATTCTACCATTAATGGTTCAAAAAATATCGCTAAAAAAACATAAGAAGCAGATCAAAGTCTTGAAAAATAAATTACAATTTTATACCTGTTACCGCACTTTATTTCTGAGATTTCTTTAAATAGGATTTGCATATCAATATATTCCAAAAAATAAGTTTAGGTGTTTTGACTTGAAACCGGATGGTCTACATTCAGCAGTGTGTTACATCCTGGGGGGGGGGGGGGGGGGTTACAACTCTTCATGAATTGTGATGTACAATGTTGTAAATTTTAAGTATTAGTTTTTCTATTATTTATCAAAAGAGATGTGTAGCTCTAATCAGTAAATAGTTATTGACACCTTATATTGACTGAAGCAAGGTGTCGAAATTCCAGAATAAGTTTGAAAGGGTGTCACTAATTCCAAATCCTGAATATATGCTTGTATTTCAGGAGACGAATATCCCGGTAAGAGATTTGCTGAAACTTCAAGTGACGCAGAATATTTCAAACAGAAAAGGCACTCGAGCTCTGATGAAAAAATATTCCCATGTGATATGTGCGACTTTACAACTAATGCAAAATATACTTTGAGAAATCACAAAGAAAGCCACCATGAAGGAAAGCGGTACTACTGCGATAAATGTGATTTCTTTGCGTTGTATAAAACCAGTCTAAATAGACATATCAAAAATAGGCATGAGAACGTGCCTTATCCATGCACCAAATGTAACTTTTCGGCGTTGAACTCTGTGAGATTGAGAAAGCACATAAGAAACCATCATGGGCCAGGAAATAAGAAAGAAATCCAAGATGGTAAGATGCAAATCATATTAAAAAGTTTATTATTAAACTAACTGCCATTTTTATTTATTTTATTTTGATTGCATATCCATTATTGTCAAAACGACTGAACCGATTTGATTCAAATTGTTGTTGCAACTCGCATTCATTCTTTGATGATTTTAAATGAAGACGACGTTTGAGAATAATGAACTTATTTACGTTTTCCCCATGATAAAATTTAAATTCTTGTGTCATTTCATAATGCTCAACTAAACTAGCATTGTGGAGAAACGATTTAAACTTGAAGGGGGGAAAAGTATCGCCGTGGGGAAGAACTGTTGCACTACAATACGGTCATGAACCGGTTCAACCGTTTTCACGTTTATTCGATACAGACAAGTCAAATTCATGTATAGACTAAGCTTTCTAGTAACAACCTTTTTTCTTATAGCTTTTACTGCTCTTTAAGTTGCAAAATTTTCATTGTACTGCAATTATCAAAATGCTTTGCCCATCTTTTTGTTTAAATCGGTGAACTTTTGAAAATCGTAAAGTCATTGGATACAAACAGACAAGCCAAAAACATATATTTAGATGGTGTCTTCTTAAATATTTCATTTTCCTATAATCAGAAACTATGTCGGTGCTCTGTGCTCTAAATTTTTCTACTTAAAAATTTTCTCAGAACAAATTAAATCCAAATTCAGAGAGTAGTAAAAAGCGTCAAGAATTTAATAATTTCAGGAGAAGAGAATTTAAAGGAGAAAAGCGAATTAACAGGAGATCCAGCTGGCCCCGGAGACAATGAAGAGGAGATCAAACCACCATCTCTGGAAGAAATTATTTTTTCATGTGATATGTGCGAGTTTACAACAAATGCTAGATATACTCTTAGAAACCACAAGGAAAGTCACCATGAAGGAAGACGATTCTTCTGTGAGAGATGTGATTTCTCGGCTCTGTATAAAACCAGCCTGAATAGACATGTAAGAAGAAGGCATCTAAGCGTACCCTTTCCATGTACAAAGTGTGAGTTTTCTACTACTACGGGGATCCGATTGAGAAAGCACATGAAAAGCCATCATGCTCCGAAGAAGCCTGGGAGAAAAAAAGATGACCAAGGTAACATTTTCAATAGAGAATCATTTTATATTTGAGTTAAGAATTTATAATATAAAACGTAAACAAAATTTAATTATTGTTTAGATAGCAATGGCGACACACCGTGTGAAAATGAACCTTCATTATTTCTCTGTGATCAATGCGATTTCAAATCAACGGTCCGCTCAGAGCTCAGAACACATCTTCGGAAGAATCACGAAAAAGCCATGCTGAAATGTGATCTGTGTGAATATGAAGCAAGAACTGCCTATCAAATAAGAGTGCACAGAGAGAGCAAGCACCAAGGAATTACTCATAAATGTGATGAATGCGACTACGTCACGGGAAATATTTACTCGATAAAAGGTCACAAGGAAAGGAGGCATAACACCAACAGATACTATTGTCACAAGTGTGAATATAGTTCCAAACATATGGAAGATTTGAAAAGACACATTAAAAACAAACACGAAGGGAAGACGTATCCCTGTAAGGAATGTGATTATGTTGCAAACCAAGCCCCAGCATTAAGTAAACACTACAGCAAGGTTCACAGCGGAGACAGTTTCTCATGCGATCAGTGTGTGTTTATGACGTCATACCATGCGTCACTAAAGCGTCACATTGAAGATGTGCATTGGGGAATTCGTTATCCATGTAAGATGTGTGAAACTACATTTTCCAATGTACGGAGTATGCGACGTCACTTTAAAAGTAGACATACTTAGAGTTTTATAGTTACTTCCAAACTTTTTTTTTTAGTAGCTGGGCACGCTTTTTTTAATATGGTTTGGTTTACTCCGTATGTTTTTGTTTAATGATGTGAGTTATATTTTATATTGTTTTTAAATGATCATTATCGAAAATATTTATAAAAATTGTACCTACAGAACAAGGGTGTATATTTTTCAGACCTGGGCTGGGGGAGTGATTTTTAAAGATTAGGAGAATAATTAAAATGAAAATGTACATGAGGCAAGTTTTTTCATTATTTTGATATTTATTTACCCCCAATTTTTTTTATTCAATTTAGCGAATAAAACCTTAGAAAAAACATACAAAAATATGGAGGAGATTTTTGAAAAAATATGCACACCTGCCAAAGAACTTTAAGGTCATTGAAGATTTTTTTGTTTATTTTTGTTAGAAATATAGATCCTAGCCCTGGTACTGAGTTAGATAATTTACAATTATAATTAAATTAAAAACTGTTATTGCTATTAATACATAAATTATTTCATTGTTATTGTATATATATTTGTATTTTGTTGATATTTAACCTTATTAACCCTTTCCTGAAGTGAGATAAAAAATTCATATTGTTAAAATTAAGACCCACATTTGTGAACAAATGTGTATAAAATAGATAAGTTATTGCATTCTTAAGTAATTTATAACGGCACTTTGTTGAAAACAAATATCCTTCTCCTTATGTTTAAAAAATCTAATATTAAACGTTAAAAAAAAATTAAAAAATTTCCTTTTGTTATGTTTTGAACAAAAGTATTATGGAAGCAAAAAAAATGGTTTGAGCTGGGAAAGTCGTTGCTTAATTTCCATTTTTGTTGGGATACCCTGTAAAATATTAGGTCTGTTGTTTTATTTCCCACATCTTCAGGCATGCAATATATTGCATAATAAAGTTTTTAAAATATACTGCAGTTATTAACCTATTTTGCATTGCAAGTTAAAGAACACAGGGTTCAAGGGGGCGTTGCTTTATTCTTCTTGTTAATTTAATCTCCGACTATTTTGTTTGTTCATTTTCTAACAGTAGTTTTGCTAGTTGAGTTTTAAAATTTATCAGAACATACTCTTAAAGTTTAAGATGAACATATATGATTCACATCAGTAACCTGTTAACCTGTAGCAATATTTGATTCATGATGTGGATAATTTTTAGCTTGGCAAGTATACTATTCTGACAATATCCACCTTTGTTCTCTGAAACAGAAATGCGCATGTCCCTACATGGTCATCACTATTTCACAGTTAAGAACAAGCAATTGTGGGAGTGACCCTCTTCCCGGTTTTCGGATAAATTACATAAGTAAACATTAAAAAAGAAAATATCCTACTTTTAAAAGTTCGTGCTCTAGTTTTTTTTTGTGAATTCGTGAACTAAATTTCAGGTATCCAATAATCTAAATTAGATGATCCGGGGTTTACAGTTATTACAGTTTTTACAGTTATCAGCAAAATAAAAATTTTTAAGATATATAAAAGTTAAATCGATTTTCTAAAACAAAATATATCCTTTATCTTTGAAAAAAAAAGTTTTCTGTTGAAACTTTCACAGATGTTTAATTTTAATTACTCGAATACAAGGTGTTTTATTATTCTAATGCGATACAAAAATTAGCAATACAGATCACAATTATGCCAATAGATTAAAAAAAATAAGTTTAGATTACGTAGCGTTTAACAAAATAGTTAAATTAAAGACAAATGAAATACCGAGATGTGGTATTACAATTCATAGAAATTTCAAAAAAACAAGAGCAGGTTAAAAAATGTCGGATTAAAAATTATGAGACCAAAACCAGCAATGTTTATTATTGCTTGTTGCTCTCGCTCTGCAAACTCTTTGATAATCATAACTGGCAACGGAATAAAAATATACACAAAACATGACAAAAATAGGAGTATTTTTAAACCGACATCCAAGTTTTTATTACATTTTAAATGGAGATTAATACGAGAACTTATCCTTTTTATTTTAGTTTTCTCTTACAAGCTTATTAAGAGATTTTATTTTCAGTCAAATCTGATTTAAAAAATAATCCTGGGACAATATTAATTCTGTTTAATATTACCAACACGCAACAACAATTGTTCAATTAAATTTACAAAATCACATTCCGAAAGTTATTTTAGATTAATCAAAATGGGGCAACGCTAGCAAGTCAATCACAAAGAGATGTCAATTTTTCAAGTTTTTCGAAACATGTCGATGTGGGTACCTGAAGTTGCGCCTCTAACCACTGAATATTGCCCAGTTGAGTTGATTTTTGAAATTTTAAATATTGTTTGAATTTTACCAAAAAAAATAGCAAATTTCAATTTCAAAAGTCTGTTTTTTCCTATAACTTGCTTAATTTTTATGATTTTATTTTATGAATTTGAAAGTGAGAAAAAATAATTTATTTTAAAAAATTTTTGCTATATAAACTTTTAAGACCCATGCTGAAAGTATCTGAACATTTTTATTAAAAACTTGCTAAATGGTCCCATCCTTATTTTTATAGAGAAGTAACAATTAAAATAAAAGGTTTTCTAAGAGAAGATGCTGGAGACCAAGCTTGATTTGAAAATGCTGCATGCAAGATGGTATTCAAATTTAGAAGAAAAGACAAATATGGTTCAAAGTTAGTTATGCACATGTAAAATGTAAATAGTAAATACATATTTGGATATTGTTAAATAAATACCAGGAACTAGGCCTGACCAGGGTCAAGGTATATGAATGTACTTGTATTTATATGTTGCCTGTGTGTGCGTGCATGGAAAATTATGATTGATCACGCTACACCATTCCTCAAAATAAACAAACATTGTAAAAACCTTCAAAGCTTAGCGCTGACATTTTTCCCATGATAATAATTTTTGAAGGCGGCATTAATTTGTGGTTTGCGCGTTTATCCCCTTACCCTCGGCCCCCCAGAAGATCTTTTAAGTAGCCGATATCACGAATACATTCTTCGTAATTACAGGTTAATCGTAGGTTTTGAACTCTCTTCACATCTTTACAACTATCTGGTTGTTCCTATCTCCCTATGCACCAATATATTTGGTTCCCATAGGTCAATGAAGGGGTTACTTTCACCTGAAAAATTAATCTGTCTCTCCATCACTGCCTGTCCGTCTTGTCAGACAGACAGATTTGTTAAGTGTTCTTTCAACGCAGAGATATTTACATAATACTTAAGACTTTTAATTTTAAATGTAGAACATCTTTGCAGACATCGTATTAGCTTAATTGGAGCATATTGTGGGTTCACAATGGAAATTTAGAAAAATTGTCTCCTGTTAAAGAGCAAGTTTTTGCAAGTATATAATGAAATCAACACCCCCCCCCCTATCCCCTGAAAGAATCCTGACTTTTTTTTGAAGTACATGTATTGCTTCTAGATATAAATACATTTTCAATAATTTCTCGCGTGACCCCAGGGAAGGTTTATGGATGATTAAGTTTTCAAAAAGTTGCCTCTAACAAAATTCGATTTTTTGAAAATTTTGTTAGTTTGTTTTACAATGTTCACAAAGAGAACATGTTCACAATTAAAATAGAAGATTGGCGCGATGCGCCCTAAAAACTTTGCTTGTCTGTCCGTTTGTATCCAATAAACGTCAAAACGGCTGAATCGATCGGGCCCGAACTTATTGTGGGATCTCTCTTGACCCCAGGAAAGGTTTATGGATGATCGAATTTTCAAAAATTTGCCTCTAACAAAATTCGATTTTTGAAATTTTAAAAATCCCCGAAATATTTTAATATCCACGATTTTTTGTTTGCTTTACAAATTACAATGTTTACAAAAATTGAAATATAAGATGGACGTGAAGTGCCCTGTAAGCCTAGTATTTTAAATTAGATATTTAAATTAAAGCACATTTAATAAAAGTGCATTTCATTTTAGTTTAAATATTCAATGTGCATGATTTTCACTTTGTTTTGCCCCTTAAGATCCCTAGAAAGACCTTTTTAAACTTAACTAGTTTTCCTACTTTTACTCTTGGTGCATAGTAAGATGGTAACTTTTCTTAAAAACACTTTTTTCTTCCGTTTTCTCCCATTTTCCATACTTTCCTTGAGCTTTAGATGAACATAATCAAACTTGGCATTGTGGAATAATCCCTATTGATATACTTCTTAAAATTGTATTTGCAAGAAGAAATTTTAAAACAATATTAATGATAAATTAACACCATTTCATTTCTTTCCCATCTTCACTCTTTTCTTTTTCTCTTCTCCTTCATTCTATCTCAAATCCCCCCCCCCCCCCCACCCACCTTCCTCATACAAACACGAAAAAGATCCTTTGTCCTTCGCTGTCATTGTTTGTGTGTTTGATGATTCACCAGAATGGAAGTTGAGGTTTGTAAAGTTGTAATAAGTCGAGGGAGGGATGGAGATGCGGCCATCAACCCTAATTATCAATTTTAATTCTGCGGCTCAGAATCTGCAAAATCTGCTCCGAACCCTGTTTCTATGGTAATGATTAATTATCAATTGCCGTTTTTTCTTTACCATCTCAATTTACTCTTTCGATCTGATAATTTATTGATAAACTCTGCAGAGTGTACGCTTTCCATGTGAAATGTAGCAAGATTGATTTCCTGTAGAATGTAACAGAACAAAATTTCTATGTAGAATATATGCAGGATAGATTTACTTGTAGAATGTAGCATGAAAAATTTCCATGTAGAATGTAGCAGAACAGATTTCCCTTTTCTAATTTCTATGTGCATGATCTGAACTCCGTTATGGCTCCTTCCCTTCCTTCTAATTTCTATGTGCATGATCTGAACTCCGTTATGGCTCCTTTCCTTCCTTCTAATTTCCAAGTCCATGATCTGAACTCCGTTATGGCTCCTTCCCTACCTTCTAATTTCCATGTACATCATCTGAACTCCGACATAACTCCTTCTATACCTTTTAATTTCCATGTGCATGATCTGAACTCCGAATGTTTCTGAATGACTGTTTGTTCTGTTTGATCTTTTTCTTCATACTTTCTCTGTTTAGAAGGTTTATAACTCATGGTCTGTTAAACCTCAGCTCTCTTTATCTAATTCTTCTAGACATATAGACAACAGGATGTTTATATAAACACCCATTTTCTAGACATATAGACAATAGGATGTCTTTATAAACACACATTTTCTAGACATATAGACAACAGGGTGTTTATCTAAACACCCATTTTCTAGACATATAGACAACAAGATATGTCTATATAAACACACCTTTTCAAGACATATAGACAATATACCGGATGTCTATGTAAACACGCCTTTATTTAACATATTGACAACAGGATGTTTATAGAAACACACATTTTAATGACATATAGACAACAGGCCGGATGTCTATGTAAACACGCCTTTATTAAACATATTGACACAAGGATGTCTATATAAACACACCTTTTCTAGACATTTAGACAACAGGATGTCTATAGATAGGATGTTTATATATATAAACCATCCTTTTCCGGACATATAGATAACAGGATGTCTATATAAACACACCTTTTATAGACATATAGACAACAGGATGTCTATATAAACTCGCCCCTAGTTGCGCCACTGACATAGATATCTTTCAATCCATCTATCTATGGATAGACAGATATATGGATTGTAAGATACCTATAGATGGATGGAGACACCCAAGTAAATAGATAGATGAAAAGATAGATAATGGGTAGATAGATGGACAATAGGAAGGTAGATAGAGATGGAAAGGTACCTAAGTATGGATAGATAGAGGAAAAGACACCTAGATAGATAGATAGATGATTAGGCATAAGATAGATGGTGGAATGGCCGTAAACCCTTTTTGTTTAAATTACCACTAATAGATTCATTTACAGCCAAACTCTTAAATATTTTACTGGTCACAGAGAGAGAGAAAGATAGAGGAAGAGTACACTAGATCTTATTTTTAAAGCAGAGATATTGAATATGAATTGTATTTGTGTACATGGCAAAACGATAAAAGCAACTTTTAAAAAAAAATTACTAAATAGTATTGTAAAAATTTTTGTAGTAAAAAAGACTAAGACAGCCACACAAATTAAATACTGATGGGCAGGGGCGTCCGCGTATACTTTCTGTTAAAGAATCTGTAAGCAAAACTTCTAATGGTCCTTATTTCAAAAATTGCATCGCTCAATTTACAACGGTACCCTTGAAACCTAAATTCGATCAAAAATATGGAAAACATGTCGTTTTTCTGACTAGAAAAGTGTTTATTTATGTGAATTTCTCCATTGTTTCTTACAAGCAAATCACTTTATTGCAGAGAAACCAAAATTGAAAATGAAGAGTTTAAATAAACAAAAGCATATAGTTCATACTTGATCAGATAATGCTTTTAAGCAGAGTCTCTTGAAGTTAGTCAACTAAACTAACATTTTTTAAAACAAACTATAAGAACATTACTGTGGTTCATAAATCAAAATTAAGGCAAACCTGTTAAGGGGTTCCTGAGTTATGATTGATAGCTACGCTTGTTTCCCTGTGTGGCATTTAAAGCCTGAGTGTGGATCGTGTCCTGGTTGACTATGATGGCGCACGTGTTGAACCTGGTTTGATACAGTTTAGGACAAACTTTTAAGAGTACGACATTTACTATATGGTAAATACTTTTTTTAAAAAGTCAACCAACTCAGCTTAGAATGTTTTAAACCAGGCTTAGAACATTACTACTTTATATTTAGATTTTAGAGAATGGAAATATGTTGAATGTATATCATTGTAATTAGATATGACGTACATAACAAAAAAAAGGTATCATATTAATTTTTTGTAATTGCAAACTAAAAACTCTGGAATGGCGTGATTTGTGTTCACAAATTACACAAACACTTAAATCATTGATTTTATCAATGAACCATTTTCATGAACAAGATTTAGATGATTACAGAAGGTTAAATATAAATAACCTCTATGTCATTGACGTGAACCGGAATGAAAGATGTAGAAATAAAAAGAATGAACGGATAAAAGAGGAATGATGGATAGATAGATAGAGAATTTGTTTGTTTTTGTTCTTGTTCAATATAGACTCCACCCGTAGTTTCAACCCCTGGAGTAAATTTCAAATTTTATACAACTTAGATAAATTAGAAACTAGGCTTCTAAACTTTTAATCCCTTCTTTTTCTTGCAATTTCCGAGGCTCCATGAAGTTAAAACATTTTTTAAAAATCCCATCAAAAATGGTGTGCAACAATTAGTAAGAGAAGTAACCTCAATATTTTCATAATTGGAAAAATATATTAAGTTTTAATTACGTTGTTAGGTTTAAAGGACCAAACATTAAAAGTATCCCGAATTTTAAGAAAAACTTTTCTTCCCTCTATTTTTTATCCGTCTTCAATTCCTTCTTCTAGGACGCCTAGCCTGCTTTGTTGCACTATCATTTCCTACTTTTCTTCTCTTTTACGGAGTTTAGACCAGGTTACCTCTTGTTCCCATCCGAATTGCCTTTAATTTGTTCCCTGCTATATCACCCTCTACTAAGCTGTCGGTGTGTACTGCAGTGATTTGCAGTACTCTGACCTAATAAATAGTATGTTTAAGTGGAGAGTGATATCTCCCCTTCTACTTACAGTCTCCAACACCTCCATTCTTACCAGATTTTTTTTATACATACTGCATTCTAATTTTCATGTGCATGATCTGAACTCCGATATAGCTCTTTCCCTACCTTCTAATTTCTATGTGCATGATCTGAACTCCGTTATGGCTCCTTCCCTTCCTTCTAATTTCTATGTGCATGATCTGAACTCCGATATGGCTCCTTCCCTACCTTCTAATTTCTATGTGCATGATCTGAACTCCGTTATGGCTCCTTCCCTTCCTTCTAATTTCTTGGACATATAGATAACAGGATGTCTATATAAACACACCTTTTATAGACATATAGACAACAGGATGTCTATATAAACAATCCTTTTCTGGACATATAGACAACAGGATGTCTATATAAACAATCCTTTTCTAGGCATATAGACAACAGGATATGTCTATATATATTCATACCTTATTAAAGCGATCTTACAGGAAAAGACCTAAGGTTCATTTCATTTTAGTTTTGATCCACCATCTCTTTAAAACGTAATTTTATTTTCGAAAGGGCCATTGATCAGAAAAACGTTTTTGAAATACCTTGCTACACACTTATAAGTTTATTTTGACACTTTGAGCTGGAAAATAACAATAAGAGAAGTTGAAATTACTTTTTATATGAAATAGTAAAGGTTTATTTAAATAACAGTGCTGCAGAGATATGAATGAGTTGCAAAAAAATTTAATTCAATCTGAACGTTCAAATAATTTTATTAATGGTATTTCATTTAAAAATTGTTATTTGTAATGTTTTACATAGACGCATCAAGCACCTCATTAACAATTAGTTCAAAGCTCAATAGAAGCTGGCATAATTGAAATTGTTATAATATTTCACAAACTAGCGACAAATTTAAAGTATAAAGATAAATGTCTCGTGTTAAAACTATACTTCTGAACAAAAATATTTGCTAGGGATAAAAAATCTAAAAAATGTCTTAAATTTGCAAATTCACTGTTTTTAATTATTTCTTTAGGACCACGGCCATTTATACACTGCAGCGCTCGTTAGAANTGAAGCCTGGTGGGAGGCCCCCCCCCCCATCTAATGAAGAAACTCCCTACAATTAGGTCTGTGCATACTTTAGGATAATTAACCAACGTTTCCAGACCTAACTTCAGATTCTAGAATTCAACCTGTTATCAATTCAAAAATGTTTAAGATACATTTTCGGTATAGACCGAAAATGAAATATGAAGAAATTACATCTTCCTTGTCAGCTAAATTTTAAATTTCAAAAGTTTGATATAATTGACAACAGTACCCTGGAACCTATTGTATGATTAAATACAGAATTAAGCCGCTAATTTTCATCTATACTTGTCTGTCTTTTTGTATCTTTTAACACATTGTAAGCAAACTTTTAATTAATGCCATCAATAATTTACATTATTATCCTCAACAAATTTCAGGAGATTTTGTTAATTTTTATCTTGATTGGAACAAATCGAAGCTTTTTTCTTTTCACTCAAAAGAAACAGAGGACTGAAATAAAGAAGGAGAAAAACATTTGGAACGGTACTGTTGTGAATCGTTGATGCACTGTAAATATTTCGTTGATGATCCCTTTAAGTCTGATGTTTTATCTGTATAACAGTTCCTTCTAGTATTCTGTACGAGTCCCTGGTATCCCTATTATCCAAGATAAACTAACCCTGTCGTTAAACCCATAAAACTAATGGATTTTAATAAAGCTGATGGCCCCCACACACTTTTTGTCCAGATCACCATTTTATTCCCTCCTCGTTTATTTGTTTATGCCAAGCCTTTATAATTAACGAGTTGGAACTCAACACTTCTTTCCAGTATTTACTTTACTGCTTTGTTTATGCTCAATTGGCATTTTTTAATGAAAAAAACACTGTGTTTTAAAAATAAGCATTTTACCTTAAAAATAAATTTTTTTTCTGATGATTTTCCTTGCCTTATGGGACAATTTTTTAGAACAATTTCTTAGCATAACCCTTTTCATAAACCACATTCAAATACCTTTGATATCCCCCCCCCCCTAAAGAAAACCCATATTTTTCCCACACAAAATCCTTTGTTTTTCCTAATAGAGTTTTAAAGCAGCGAAAAAATTTTAATTAGAAAAATTGTAGGGTTTCTACGCAAAAGGCGATATTAAGCGCAAATATTTGCGCTTTTTTTCGTATCAAGTGGAACAGCTTTTGCCCAATATTGCGCATCATTCTGCATCAAAAGCAAAAAGTTTTGCCCGTTATTAAGCAAAATTAAGTGAAAATTTAACAAATCTCATAAAATTGTTGCTGTAAGTACTATCTTCAATTTGTTTAATACGAGCATGATAGATAGATAGATGCAAGGTAATTAGTCAAGGAACGTTAATAGCTGTTGCGTATTCTCTGCGTACATATTGAAACCAGTTCTCTCTGGGCTGTGTTTGTAAACAAGAATTGATGCATGAGTGTTCCTACAGTCTCTTAGGAGGATAAAAGTATTTTGATATTTTGATAATTCACATAATAATTTATTATTTTTTTCTGTGAAAGATGAAGTCTATGACATCTGTGTCTTTTCTTGTTTTACTTTACAGCCCAGAGACAGTACACTTCATTACGAAAAATGCGTACACCTCTGGAATGATTATCTTTTCATTGTAATTCTTTGGATATATGTGTAGTAAATGCCCTACTCCAAAAAATTCTTGTAGATCGTACCAATCCAGCTATAACCTTCTGTATACTCAAGTATCTATCGCACAGATACAACCCAATCTCAAACTCTAGGTTCCTCAATAATACTTCAGTCAATATCAATCCGGATACGACTCTATCTGTATTCTCAGGTATCTGTCTTACATGATACAACTCACTGTAATTCATAGTCTATATCCATCTTTCAAGATGTGACCCAGGTCCCTCTCGTTTGCTACACGAGGAACAATTTCTCTAATACCGTAATCAAGCAGAGTTTTATTCCAACTGACATAAATTTTGAGTTCTGTTTTACAGGTTAAATTAATGAACGTAATTACAAGTTTTGCATAGTTATTTACAAGCATAGTTAGTTTATAGACAATGTACAACATAATATATCTAGGTGTGTTCAGGTCTATCAATATTGGGTTTACTACTATATTTATTACAAATGCATAGATAGATAGATTGATAGACACATATATAAAGGGATAGGATATAAATATCGATAAATAAATAGATAATTGAATAAACAAAGATAGATAGATAGATAGATAGATAGACATATATATAGATAGATAGATAGATGGATAGATGGATAGATAGATATATTATATAGATAGATAGATAGATAGATAGATAGATAGATAGATAGATAGATAAATGCATATGTATAGATAGTGATGAAGCACGACTAGACAGATCGGCTGTAAATGGTTGGATTATATGCAAATAATTTCCAGGATGATTATCAGGGTTGGTATCACTGATACCAACATAATTTCATTCGTTCTGCACATTCGTAAGGCGCGCTGGTTGGGGGTGTGTGCACATTCATCTTGTGCGCTTGTTATCAGGGTTTCTCGCGCCTAGAGATGATTTTGTACAGAAAGCATGTGTCAGAAAATTGCCTATTTCTTGTCAACCCCCCCCCCCATTCGTACCCTACCCTTCCATCATCATCAACCTATCCTTCTATTCTCAACCTACCCTTCAACTTTATCCTTGTCTCCTACTATACTAGATCGGCTTCCAAAGTCAAGCCCAATTGTGACAATGTCATGATCCCGGAAATCAAATGCAATTTTAGAAAATACGCAAAAATGTCTCTTTTCGGCAAAAAATCTGTTGCAATTGGCGCAGTTTTCAGACTAAAAAAATCAGATATGAATATTTGTTGAATACAATTTGGGGATCGCTAAATACAGATTGTAGATTTCTGAATACAGATTGTAGATTGCTGAATACAGATTGTAGATTGCTGAATGCAGATTGTAGATTGCTGATTACAGATTGTAGATTGCTGAATACAGATTGTAGATTGCTTATTACAGATTGTAGATTTGCTGAATACAGATTGTAGATTTCTGAATACAGATTGTAGATTGCTGAATACAGATTGTAGATTGCTGAATGCAGATTGTAGATTGCTGAATACAGATTGTAGATTGCTGAATGCAGATTGTAGATTGCTGAATGCATATTGTAAATTGCTGATTACAGATTGTAGATTGCTGAATACAGATTGTAGATTGCTTATTACAGATTGTAGATTTGCTGAATACAGATTTTAGATTTCTGAATACAGATTGTAGATTGATGAATACAGATTGTAGATTGCTGAATACAGATTGTAGATTGCTGAATGCAGATTGTAGATTGCTGAATACAGATTGTAGATTGCTGAATACAGATTGTAGATTGCTGAATGTAGATTGTAGATTGCTGAATGCAATACAGATTGTAAATTGCTGAATGCAGATTGTAGATTTCTGAATACAGATTGTAGATTGCTGAATGCAGATTGTAGATTGCTCAATGCAGATTGTAGATTGCTGAATACAGATTGTAGATTTCTCAATACATATTGTAGATTGCTGAATGCAGATTGCAGTTTACCCCGTGAAGAAATGGTGAATGTAAGTCTAGAGTTACGATGGACAGTTATAAGGTTGAAACTTAGCCTGAAACTCTAACCTTTCACCCGAGCTTAAATATTTATATTCTTCATCTCACACCCTGTATACTAGTTCATTTGTTCAATAGCTTACTGGTTTACTTGTTCACTAGCTTACTAGTCTACTTGTTCACTAGCTTACTAGTTTACTAGTTTACTTGTTCACTAGTTTACTAGTTTACTTGTTCACTTGTTCACCAGTTTACTAGCTTACCCTTTCACTAGCTTACTAGTTTACTAGTTCACTAGCTTACTAGTTTACTAGTTCACTAGCTTACTAGTTTACTTCTTCACTAGCTTACTAGTTTGCATGATCACTGGCTTACTAGTTCACTTGTTTACTAGCTTACTTATCACTAGGTTACTAGTTTACTTGTTCACTAGCTTACTAGTTTACATGTTCACTAGCTTACTAGTTTACTAGTTTACTTGTTCACTAGCTTACTTACCACTAGGTTACTAGTTCACTTGTTCACTAGCTTGCTAGTTTACTTGTTCACTAGTTTACTAGTTATTTGTTCACTTGTTCACCAGTTTACTAGTTTACCCTTTCACTAGCTTACTAGTTTACTAGTTCACTAGCTTACTAGTTTACTAGTTCACTAGCTTACTAGTTTACTTTACTAGTGTACTAGTGTACTAGTTTACTAGTGTACTAGTGTACTAGTTTACTAGTTTACTAGTGTTCTAGATACTATTTCATTAGTCTACTACATTAAAAGTTTACTAATTTACTGGTCCATTTTAGTTTAATAGTTCACTAAGTTTACCAATACTTTATTAGTAAACTAGACTTCACTAATTAACTAGTACACTCGTTTACTAGTTCATTAGTTAAATATTCAACTGTAGTTCACTAATTAACAACATGTAGTCTAAAATATCACTACTTTAATAATTTAATATTTTGATAGTCCAAATCATCCAAATATTGTCAAAATTTTGTAAGAATTTAATTTTTTCCATACATTTTGCAATCTGAATTTTAAACTTAGAATATTTGAACTGACATAATGTTAGTTTGTAATATCGATAACGACATTAAAAAATCAGGTTTTGTGGCAAAAATTCAGTTCCTTTCTGAGAATCCGAGATAGTTTTACAAGTGTTGGTTTGTGGATGTTAAACATGTGTGAATACTGTGCTCCAGCAGCAAAAGAACTCGAAGAATTTAAATGGAGGCACTTTATGTGGTTTTGATTCGCCCTTTATCGTCAAAATATTCTGTTATTCTGATATTTATTCGGTTAGAACCTTGGCAAGTTAAATTTGAACTTGAATATGTCCGGCCCTCTCAATCCCCTTTTGCCACCCCCCTCCCCCTGTCATCCGGACTACATTGTACTGTGTAGTTTACAGACTAAAGCTATTAGGTAGCTATTCATTCATTCATCCTTTTCATCCAACATCATTTCAGATTGTGGTGTTTACTATGTTAAATTTCTGAATTTCTGGTTTTAATATATTCTCCATTCTCTAGTCAAAACATATTTTCGTTCTCTGAATCAAATATATTCTCCATTCTCTGGTTCAAATATTTTGTTGATTCTCTAGATCAAATATATTCTCCATTCTCTAGTTCAAATATGTTCTCTATTATTTAGTTCAAATATATTCTCCAGTCTCTGATTAAAATATATTATCCATTCTCTAGTTAAAATATATTCTCCATTCTCTGGTTCAAATATATTTTTCATTCTCTGGTATAAATATATTTTACGTTCTTTGGTAAAATTTATTCTCCATTTTCTAGTTGAACAGTTTCTCCATTTTTAGTTGAAACGTATTCTCCATTCGATAGATTAAATAAATTCTCCATTCTTGTGTTTAAACATATTCTCCATTTTCTGTTTCAAATATATTCTCCATATGCTGGTTCAAATATATTCTCTATTCTTTGTTAAAATATATTCTCCATTCTTTTGTTTAAATGTATTCTCCATTTTCTGGTTCAAATATATTTGCTTTTCTCTCGTTTAAACATTTTCTTCATTCTGTAGTTCAAATATATTCTCCGTTCTTTGATTCAAATATAATATCCATTCTCTGGTTCCAAAAAAATTCTCCATTCATGTTTTAAATATACTTTCCATTCTCTGGTTAAAATATATATTCTCCCTTCTCTAAATCAAATATATTCTCCATTCTCTGGTTAAAATATATTCTCCGTTCCCAGGTTCGTCGAATGTATGCCGCATATTAAAGACGAATTTATTTGTTCTTACTAAATATCCATGTTGAACCGGACTCCTCCATATAACATGTACATTAAACCAAAACACTCTCGCTTTTCCGACTTAAATTTGCATATAGAGGTACATAATAGAATCATATTATGGGAAAATATATTCCTCGTAAAATGACCGTAAACTGAAAAATGCCAAAAACACTAAAAAATCTTGGAAAACTCTTATCTTTACTGAGCGTTAAAGTTTATATACTTCATACATGTAAATGAAATCATAAAGTTCAGCATTTTAATTTGTTTAAACCCGTTACAAAGAAGTTTGCTATTTTAAGATCCCAACTTAATAGCCTGCCTTTAACTCTTCCAACCCCTACCACACACCCACCTAAAACTAAAGCATTATAGTCTAAGTGTGGCTGCAACATATATTCTTGCAAAACAGAAACATTAAAATGAGTTAAAAATAAGTTCAGATCAAGATGAGGCGAGTTTTAAATACACGTTGATGAACAAATTTGGGAGTTTGAAATAAATAGACAAACACTGAAATGATGTTAAAATCTCTTTTAGTTAAACAATAACATTATAATCCATTGTTACATAAGAATAATTCACTGTTAATGGATACATAAAAACAAATGAATTTTCATTTCATCGATTTATAAGAAAAATCAAATAGATTTTCAAGTACCATAGGTGGCAACGCAGAAAGCGTACACTCTCAGTTATACAGCTGTATCTACGTCACAAGTGTCAATCCTGATTAGTGTCTAAAAAAATTATAAATAAAAGTGATAATTTCAGACTAAATTAGTTATTTGCATAGTTAGTTGTTGACATCTACGTACTTGACAGTCTGTTTGAAAAAAATGAATTTTCAATCCATTGATACACAAAAAAAATGAATTGACAATCAATTGATACATAAAAAAATGAATTCGCAATCCATTGATACATAAAAATGAGTTCGCAATCGCTTTCAAGTAATCTTTGCACCATCTGACATTCTGAGTACATAAATAATGTATGTCAGCCTGAATTATTCACAGACAATGTTTTACAACTAATTTTAGCTGAGTTCAAATCTATTTAAAAATCATTCATTTTCTCTTTCTATCAAACTACAATTATCTTATCTTTCGCAGCAAATACCATTTTTAATTTTTTGTTAGAATTTGTTAGTAAAAAGTAGTTAAATACATTTTTCTTGAGTTTGTATGAAAGAACTAAATTTTTGCCACAAACTCAAGTTTGCAATGCCTGTATCCTTACAGCCTGTAAATCTCTGATATTTCAAAATTACTGTTTGATACAACCGAATTGGTAGTTTAAAATATCAAAGGTCTACGACATCGATTTGCAAAGATGGGATTCAAAATATAGATTTTTAAAAAACTCAGTTCCTTTATTAACTGAGGTAGTTTAGTGGAATATTTCTGCTAAAAAACTGGTTTTATTAAAATGATTTCAAGATCCTAAACCTTGTAAAAAAAGAGCAGAAATTTCCTTGGCAGGGTGCGCAGGACGGTTTAGCTTGTTGATTTATTGTTTACTAATGTTTGTTAATAAATAAAAAAACATGTTTATGAGCAGTCCTTATACGTCCCAGTTAAATATCAACTAACCATATATACCTCTCATTTCAGGTCTACTATTTTTTAACCTAAAGGAATTGAGTCTTTTTACAAACTCAGATTTTCAAATCCTTATTTTTTAAACCCAATGTTGTAGACCTTAGATATTTTAAACTTTAAATTCTTTTAGGTCAAATAGTCAAATTTGAAATATCAAAGGATTACATTATCAGGCTGTAAAGATATAGGGATTAGAAAGTTTGAGTTTGTGGCAAAGACTCAATTCCTTTGCGAAAATGTCTTCAGAAAATTCTTCTTATTTTCTTTTTTATCCATGAAAAGTTCAGATTCTTCCGTACGCTTTTCTTTTTAAAAATAATCGAATTCTGGTTTCCGTTACCTCTGTGACTTTCTTTTTCGGTTCTTGACTGAAAAAAAATATCTGAATCATAATAATAACATAAAAATATGATTAATGTTTATTTTCAAAGGCACCTGACTTAAAAATGTACAAAAAATGTTTCTAATTTACATATCACAGTTTACTTTCTGACTAGAACTCACTTTACAACTCATATTTAGATTAGTTTTATAATAAACCAGAATTTTAAGAGACTGGAAAATGAGGTCTTGTGGTATTCAGAAATTTTGAAAATTTACAAAAAATGTTTACAAGTTCATTATTCTAATCTTTGAATAAAAATACTTTTTAAACTCGAATTAAAAAAGTGAAGATTTTGTCAATATCTTTTTCAAACATGAAATAAAACTATGTATATAATGCAGTTTTTAAACAACATTCAATAATAGCATTAAAAGGTTACTTTCCAAATAGGGATTAGGTAAGATTTTGTTGAATTTAGATGGAGCTATGATACTGGTTTGGGGGAAAATATCAACTAATTTATAATAATCTATTCAAAGAATTACTTTTGGGAGATGCCACTTGGGTGTTTTCTTGGAAAATAGTGTCTTTTAATCTAAATCTTAATATTTCAATCGATAGTATTGATCCAATAAATGAGGTGATATAAGTTAATAATGTGAGTAAATAACTAAAAAGCTAGTTTGGAGCTGGTTAGCCGACTAATCATTCATTGTCTCAAGTATGTAGACTTTCCCGCCAGAAATATGCATGTAAAACAAGCCAAGTATTCAAGGCCAAGTATATGCCTGCATATAGAACAAATCTGCGCACAACGTGCACACTGCACAGATCAAAGAAATCAGAAATAGTTTTGTTAATTTCTATTTTCTTTTTGTAAATCTGTGACCATATAGAAAATAATAAAGATATTTTACTATCTTCTGTTTTATTATTATTAAAGATTTAATAGTGTTTAGCCCAGGTACAATTCATAATTATAGACGGCATATAAAGTAAAAATAATTAAAAAGATTAATTAGACAAGTGTGCCGTCCTCATTATCCAACATAAAAGAGGTTACATCCGGTACTCGACCATCACACTTCAATATACCCTTCACCCTACTTCCGGTCTCGGAGCTGTCTCGTCCACCTTCCCTGGAGTAAGGTTGGGGCTCCGGGGTTGACAGAATATAGTCTCTGTCGGAGAATCGAACAGATTTCTCCGTTGCGCTTGATGACGTCATTTGAGACGACATTGAATCCTGGGAGTATGCAGGACTCGCTACACTCGCTCTAATCACTGGTTTCTCATAGTTCAACGGAAACCGGTTTTCCATGTACCGTACTTGTGAGCTTTCATAACCTGACGTCATATCGTAAATGGCGCTAGGGGATAAACAGTTTTGAAACTCCTGGGGTGGATCAAGAACTGGGAAAAGTTCTAATTTATCGGAATCTTCAAATCTTACAAATTCTTTTTCTTCATTCTCACTCTCCCCATCCTCTTCCTCCTCCTCCACTTCATACTCAGACTCTTCAACAATCCTCCTCAATCCTCGGTCCTTATCCTCCTCTAGGTCCCGGGGCTGCCGGATATTTTCATTCTCCAACCTCTCCGCAAACTGCCTCCGACCTTCGTAGTTCCTGGAACAGTTATATTAATTATTTAAATATTAATAATGCTTGTTATTCTGTATAATGTGAAGGTATCAGTTAATCATCCATCTTTTTAGCCCAACCAGCTGATTGATTATAATAGATAGATAGATAGATAGATAGAGAGATTACTTTTTTGCTGGGTGTTGACTAATAATTAATTGTCAGTGAATAAATGATATCTAGTCAATGAATGAATTAGATTACAGCTGTCAATTCAACGCCCCATATTAAACTTTAAACAAAAACTGTCCAACGCTAAAATGTGATAAATATACGTTTAATAGCACGGCAAGAAAGCTAAAACTTTATTTATCAAAGTTTCAAGTTTATCTCGAAAATTCGTCTTTCAGTGACATCAGGAAAATGTTTTTTTTTAATTAATGAATTTCTCTAACTAAAATAATCAAAGTTTGATTATACAAAGTTTATACAATCATAGGTTGCAAAGATATAGGTTTTAGGAAATTAGAGTTTGAGAGTTGAGACCAACTAACCTGATCATATTTGTTAGTGCCAACTCATTCCTCTTAATCTCATATCCAAGTCTTGAGTTAAGCCTATGGTTTTAAAGAACACATATTTTTATTCTTCTAATATAATTATAATATAATTTATATGATATTTGGCGTGAAACCTAACCGAAGATAAAACCAATCACATATTTTCCTTTTTTCCCATCTTTAGTTATTTTTCAATATTATTCAAATTTCTGTTTTTAAAGAATATCTGTCCATTCCTGGCCATACAGTCCAGTTCTTCCTGGGCAACACACAGTTCCTGCTCAAGCAACATTTCCTGCAATATTCAAATTTATTTCCTGTCCGGGTAAGCTACAAGTCTTTCCTGCCTCTATATTTCAACTTTCCTGTCAAGTTTATTAACTTTATTTTGTTCATATCTATTCGGTTATATCGTATTCATAAAACCTTCCTTCCTGTCCAGTTTATCAGTTTTCAGTATCATATTTTAACCATCTAATTTTTTCTCCCTATGTTTTTTAACTTTCTTTAACAGTCTCCTCCCCCCTTTAAAAGATTTTATGAATATTCTGTTAAATGAAAAATATTTTAAAATTAAAATCGAAGTTTCTTATTATAATAATGGGTTAATAAATGATGTGAGAGATCTTGAATATAAAGTGGAGGGGTTTAATATACTTGTGGTTTCTGTTTTCAAGTAAGGCAGATTAAATGACATAATTTGGAAAGTATGGGTTAGAAAGGGGAGACGGGGAGGGGAAGGATGGGCGGGGCTTGACTTGGTGGTTTGTTTAAATTTCACGCTGGGGTGTTAATCGGGGAAATCCAAACCTGGGGATTTCTAGTTGTTCAAGGGTTCGATGAGAGGGGGGGGGATTAAAGGGGAGGTGGCAAAAACTTATCAACTTATTTTTATATTTACAAGAATAGTTGAGGGTGACAAGAAAAGGTTTGGAGAGAAAAGAGATGAGAACCAATAATATGAAAACTTTATTTTCTTGATTTCTCATATATTTAGATAGATAGATATCGAATTCTTTAAGCGTATATTCAACCTCTCTAGATCTAAAGCTTAGACTGAAAACTGTAAAATTTAGATTTTAAGGTGAATAGGTCGATTTAGGTCTACACCTGATAGATATACCTGTCTTTATTAACTATACATCTAATCCATCTACATTATACTTTTATCTATCTATCTACCCATCTATCTATCTAATCTACATACTTTTATCTATCTATCTACCTATCTATCCATATGTCTATCTAATCCATCTACATTAAACTTTTTCTATCTATATCTACCCATCTATCTATATATCTCTCTCTCTATCTATCTATCTATCTATCTAATTATCTATCTATCTATCTATCTATCTGTCTATCTATCTATCTATCAATCTAATCTATCCACATTATACTTATTTCTTTCTGTCTATCTACCCATCTATCTATCTACATTATACTTTTATCTAACTATCTATCTATCTACCTATCTATCAATCTATCTAATCCATCTACATTATACTTCTATCTATTTATTTATCTATCCATCAATCTATCTACCTTAAATATATATTCTATTTATTACCTGTTCTGGGTTGAGGTTTGTTGTATGTTCTGAGGCCAGAATGGTTTCCATCTGCACTGTTAGTCGGAACACATCCTCTTCCTAAATAGATATATTTATAGATAGAAAGACAGATAAATTAATAAATTGATAAATAGTTAGATACATAGATAGATAGATTTATAGATATATAGATAGGTAGAAAAAAGAAAAATAAATTAAAATATAGATAAATATGTTGATAGATAGAAAGATAGAAATAAATAGAAAGATATATAGATAAATAGATAGATGGATATTGACTGACACAAAAGTAAAGTAAAGGCTACGGAAACAGTGCAATTATAAGAAAAAGAAGCATAAGACATGAAAAATATAAAACTCTTGAACACCTAGTGTATATATATAGGACTAGTGAGAAAATAAACCTGGAAAAAGAAGCGTAAGACATGAAAAATATAAAACTCTTGAACACCTAGTGTATATATATATAGGACTGGTGAGAAAATAAACCTGGAAAAAGAAGCGTAAGACATGAAAAATATAAAACTCTTGAAGACCTAGTGTATATTTATAGGACTGGTGAGAAAATAAACCTGGAAAAAGAAGCGTAAGATATGAAAAATATAAAACTCTTGAACACCTAGCGTATATATATAGGACTGGTGAGAAAATAAACCTGGAAAAAGAAGCGTAAGACATGAAAAATATAAAACTCTTGAACAACTAGTGTATATATAAAGGACCGGTGAGAAAATAAAACCTGCAAAAGTTGTTTAAAGACCCTACTCCACCCAACCTATCAAAAAGCAGTTTTAGCTCTTAATCTTAGTCATTGTCTGGGCTGGGAGTAAAGTGAAACATGGCGGTACAAGCTTTTAAGGCCAAACCTAGTATACCACCACCCCTCCCCCTTACATTACTCCCCCCTTCATGCATGCCGCTCTCACTTTTCTAGTTTATTTAAGAAAAACAATCCTTTTTTAGTCATAATCCCGTATTTTATACAAGCCTGGTTTAAGCATAAATTACACTGAAAACAATAGTTTAAGCATCCTATGCTAGAACCGTAGTTTAAGATACAAAACGAGTAGGACTGTTAGTGCTACGTCTAAGTGGGCACCAGTTTATGTATATATATATGTATACATAAACATTTTTACGGCTTCCCTTCTTTCCAGGGTTTTTGTTTAAATTAACATAAATTAAAATTCTACCGCCTCTTTATGCAGGGATAGAATTTCCTCAACGTAATTTCCCTTGATATAAAACAACAAACTCGGCCATAAAAGAATTAAGTACCAGGAACTTTTTTCCTTGTTAATTCTTTATTTACGCATAATGTATAATACGAACATTTGTATTAAAAAGGATTAAAGTGGACATTTAAAATATCTCAAGAATCGATGCTAATAAAAAGACGAACCTGAATCTCGAGTTTCCTATTGAGGTGAAAAAGCTTCTCAAACAGTGATTCCAGGGCCCCCAGGGATTTCTCATCATGGTCCAGGGCCCCAAGAGATCGGTCCTGGTGGTCCTGGTGTCCAAACAATTTGTCCTCTTTGTCTGTCCTGTCTGTGTAGGACGGAAGGTTATTGGTTGAGGAGAAACCGGGGTTTTCCGAGACAATGAGAGGTTTCTCCAGGTTAGGGTTCGGAGACAGAGCTTCATTACTGCTATCCTTAATTCATGAATAATCAATTATTTTTTTGATATTGGTATAAAAGTCACAAAATTTGGAGTCCCAACAATTAAGGTTAAATAAAAATTGCAGAAAAGAACTAACTGTGAGACCTTTTTCATAAAAAAAAATATTCTAGGCAACAAAAGAAAGACAACAGAAATACGATGGTAATAAAGGAATAATGGGATACAAAATATGCAAACAGGAATTCAGTAATTAAAATAAAATAGTATATTTAAATAGATAATAGGTTGACAGATAAGTTTTTACCGGAATTCAGTAATTAAAATAAAATAGCAAAGGAATTGAGTCTTTGTAACAAACTCTGATTTTCTAATACCTATATTTTTTCCACCTGATGGTGGAAACCTTTGATATTTCAATTTTAGATTTTTTCATCTAAAAGATGAAAAAATAGTTTGAAATATCTAAGGTCTACAGCATTGGATTACAAAGATATAGAGATTAGAAAATCTTAGTTTGTGACAAATACTCAATTCCTTTAAATAGATAATAGGTTGATAGATAAGTTTATATCTGATATCTATGTTAGTATACAAGGTGGATAGTTTTAATAGATTGCAAAGTAGAGATTTAGTTGGGTATTTTGGGGGGGTAGATTGGTATAGGTAGGTAAGTAGATAATCAAATAGATTGATAGATAGCTAAAAAGTAGAGTGCAGATAGACAAGTAGGTAGGCACATATTTTTGTATGGAAGGATAGATAGATAGATTTACAATCTTCAATCTATCAATATTGATTGAATATATGTTGGAATATTCTAAAAGAGAAGGAGTGGAGAAGGTTCACTTTGTAAACTTCACAAACATAATGTGCACAGGAGCACGCATATTTACAAAGAGAAGTGAAATACAAAAAAAATACAAAAACAGGAAATGAATAAGAAATACTTCTAAATCCCAAATCTGTTCAAAGCATAAACCAACCTTTAGGTCTAATAACTTTTGTATAAGATGGCGCTCACTCGATGCACAGCAGTATATTTTCAATATAAAGTAATTAAACACTTAATCTTTTAAAAACAGTTCACTCTTATTTTAACCATCTCTCATGGGATCGTAAGACTTGTACCAGACTTGTAGTTCATTTGGTGCATCCTTGGACATTCAGAAATATATGAAATGATTTAACCTAATTCGTTGGACAACAAAAGATTTGGATTACTGCGTTTGGAAGGATTAACGATACAAAAGTTCAGATCTCCTGATTATTCAAATATCCAACATTCTGATATAATAAAGCAAAACAATAAGCTGTCAGGAGGAAAGCTGTTGTTGTCCAATCAAAGTCCAAAGCGTTAAACCACAAATCCTTCTCCTTTGCAATGAATTATACGCTAAGTCTCGAAAGTAGCGTTACGTTATTTTACTTTGTAAACTGGTTTAATTAAATACATTATTGAAATATATCACGGTAATTCAAACGTCCAATTTGAATCAGTGAGCAGTTCTCTATTTATCACCAATTAAATATAAAAATTGTCAATTAGTGCTCTTTATTAAGCAATGAAAATAAAAGTATGTTTGACGGTTTATAATCACGGAAAAAACCTTACAATTTTTCCAATATGCTTGGGATTACTTAGTTTTGTATGATTTAAAGGATGCAACGTGAAAATGAATAAATATGTTTAATTTGCGTGGTGTTCCCATATTCTAGTACTACACTGTGTCAAATACAATAAATTAAGAGCCTTTTTAATGAAGCTTAGTTTGGTAAAAGATTTCTACCAAAAAATAAATGATATGAGAGAGTTTGGGGAGGAGGGGGGGATACTGTAGGGGAAAGAGGGGGAGGGGAGAGGGAAATAATCTTTAAAATTATGGGGTCTCACACAATGCCCAGCCACACACCAGATAATTCGGGTATTAAACCACACACACACTATCAAACACACACACATATCAACAAACACGAACACACACACATAATTTAAATTTATAACCTAAACAAGCTGCCAACTCACCCTGCTGCAAATTATAATTAATTTTTTGCAAATTATATCCCTCAGGACACTGCATAGATAGTGTCACACCCGTACATAACATGTATGTAGATATGGTTGTTTGAAAGTCAGCAAGTGACAATGTGTGGGGGTGTTTGTATGTCAGGAAAGGTGTGAGAATGTGAGGTTTGTATGTCAGGAAAGGAGTGAGAATGTGAGGTTTGTGTGTCAGGAAAGGTGTGAGAATGTGAGGTTTGTGTGTCAGGAAAGGTGTGAGAATGTGAGGTTTGTATGTCAGCAAAGGTGTGAGAATGTGAGGTTTGTATGTCAGGAAAGGTGTGAGAATGTGCGGTTTGTGTCTGCTGTTTGCTTCGCTGAGTTTTCTGTTTGTATTTGTAGGATAAATCTTCCGAGAGGAGTTAATTAGTTAATTTCCTGGACTCTTTTTCCAGCTGTAATTGATTCAATAAAATACAATTTGAACTTAATATAAAGTAATAAAGTAATCCTAATTAAGTTCTGCAGCGTGCGATAACCCCGAGTGTATTTTACTGTGCCTATTCAGTAATCATTAAAATCTCGCACTGTACAAACAGTTTTACGATACCTCTCCATTAAACGTTGATCTCTATATACACGGGACCAAGTTATTTTTAAATTGCACATCAACTGCGCACATGAATTAAACTGAACATAAAAGATAAACGGTTAAAATAGAACCAGATTTACTGGCTTTTTTCTGTTTTTTTTTATCTTGGAATATCGGGCTTTAATGAATTCTTCTTGAAATTGGTTTGCGAAATTACCACATCGAATCAAATTATTTGATCGTCAGCGCAAAATTTAATTGTTTTAATTAAACGTTAACAATCATTTGATTCTGTTGGGGTTATTTAAAAAAAAAAAAAAATGATAATTCAGCTTTCTGAGTTTAAAATTCGTAAAGTCACATTTCTCAAGGAGATTTAATGGTAAGAAATTGATTGATTGATTTAATGAAAATAATGTAAAACTTATATTTAAAGAATCTAATGAAGATTGGAATAAATACTGACCCCCTAACCTGTAATGTTTTCAGACAAATTATTGCAGGCCTAATACCCCTGGAATTGCATGTCTTTATAATTTCAATCTTGAATCTGATATCGAGCCAGGGATTAGTTAGTCTGTATCTCCTGTTTGTCAGACACTTTTTGTTCGTCTGTCTGTCAGAAGTGATCTTTGTTTTGCTGACCATCAAACTTCCAGGGAAACTTTTGCAAACACTTAATTATTAATAAAAACATGAAACAGAAGCACTTTAATGCATTAGCACTTGGCAACCTATATTTATAAAAAGAAGGGTAAAATGTCCAAACCTTTTAAATGTTTGAAAGACCATTTAATCAGTGTATAAACACAGCAAACACATCCACGTGTTGTAGGGAACATGTAATTTCGTATTTTCGTATTCTGAAGAATTAAACACAGAACACAAAGCAACAAAAGAAAGGGAAACAGAAAAATCAACCTGTACAAAAGAATCGCGCAAGATAATTTTCAAAACTAGCCATAATGCTTATTACTAAACATATTTCTTCAACACACAAACTTCAGGATACAGTAATTTCAGGATGTAAGTATAGATACTAGAACTAGATAGATAGATAGATAATTAGAGATTGTATAATCTGATAAAATAGTAATTACTTATATTCGTAATTACATGAAATACATTTAACATACTCAATCTTAATAAGACGCCTCCCAACTTCTATATCTATATTTACTTCCATATTACTACTTTCTTTATATTTCAACTATTTTTCTTCTTCTTCTTCTTCTTCTTCTTCTTCTTCTTCTTCTTCTTCTTCTTCTTCTTCTTCTTCTTCTTCTTCTTCTTCTTCTTCTTCTTCTAGAGGATTGTAAGGCCCTAACCCTGGATCGATTACATTCATACACTCTGTATTATAATACATATTACGCTATCTATCTATGATTCTATCTGTATCCTATACAATACCGATCTGTTCCCGATTATATCTACACAATTGAAGGCTCGCCCCCATCTCCTAACCCCTGTACCTATTGTGTTCACTCTCCATATATTCCTAATTTCCTTCGAACAAACTTCAACTTTCTTTAACTTTAAACTTTCAATTTCCTCTAGATTCTCAGCTTTTTTCTTCCAATGAATTAAGACTATATTTCAATTGTGTCAATTTTCACCACTTTAAATATCCTTGAAGAGACTGTAAAGGGAAAATGAAAGGGGGTATAGGCTGAAACCTGAGAATCTCAGGAGTTGATTGAGACATATAAAAGTTCTATCTGATGTTCCTGTCTCGAGAAATGGATATGAAACTGTGTCAAAATTATACCAAAACGTATATTTAAGATTTTGTATAAGATTCGTAGTATTAAACAGATCATATTCAACAAATACCCTCCCAATCTGAAAACAACAATATCCCAGAGGAGCCTGAGAAATTCAAGTTTTCTCCTATTATTATTTGAATTTAATAATTTTCATTTTTAATAGATTTTAATTGATAATATTACTTATGCGTTTGGAACATGTCACCTAAACTCCAACCAATGGCGTGACTAGTATACTGCACTGCCTCTGGAGGGAGATCTGGTCATATGATACGGACGTATATCTTACATATATACGTTTTGGTATAATTTTGACACATTTTTCTAGAGACAGGAACATAAGATAGATAGAGGTATCGTTCAGCTTCTTCAGCCTATATTTATACCCCCTTCATTTTTTCTTTACAGTCCCTTTAAACGATGTTTCCCTTTCAAACATTTCTGATTACTTCCTAGAATGCGATTTGTCAACCTCCATCTATTCCTCAAACTATTCCTTAATTTTTATGTGAAAAATTCAAATTAATAAATTCTTTCTTTTATGAAATTGCTCGGCTAGTTACGGTGTTCGTTGAAAACGTTCGATCAACTCGACCTAATCAAAAATATCAATTTATTTGGTCAGATGTCGTCCGTGGCCGGGGGCAAATCCTATTTTGGAATGGAGCAAGCACCATGTTTCCCCTCTTTCTCCATCCTTAATTTTCCTGTTTGATTCTCATCTCTAACTTGAATTCAGCTCTCCCCTATCCGTTTGTATTGGAATGTATAGCCTCATTTATCATAACTTTTGAAATATACATCGGGTTAGCTGGACGGTTTCCATCCCAGTCAAACCAAACCAAACCTAACCGAAGTGCTAACTTAGATTCGGGATTAGTTTTGAGTCTGTAAAGTTTAAACACAATACACTCACAATTACAAACCATCAGGGGGCTCACCACTAAAAAGTGAAGAATATTTACATATCTAAATATATTTAGATATTAACATAGCTTTTTCTCAAGTTTTTTTTTTCATGAAAGTAGCCAAATTAATACATTTATCAAACGTAATCAAAGGAATTCAGCCTTTGCCACAAACTCAAATATTCTAACTCCTTTATCTTTGCAGTCTGATGGTGTAAACCTTTGATATTTCGAAACTTACTTTATATCGCGGTATTCATTGTTTGTAATATCCAGGGTTGCATTGACATAAGGTTGCAAAGTTTAAGAATTTTATAGAAGAATTTAAAAAATAAAGCATCAAAAGTACAGTATTGTTTTCAGAGCCATTTCTCATGGTGCATAAAAAGTAAAAAAACTCAACGGCAATGCTTCATGCATTGAATAAAAAGTAAAAGGTAAAAAAAAAAGAAAAAACGGCTATAGTGTGCAAAAATAGTTCGTTGCAGAAATTTTAAAACAAATTTAAAACTGTCATTTTTATTCGCGGTAGGCGTATTTTTGTCGGCATCTCGAAGATTTCGATTAATCAAAATATGGCTTTAAGACCGTATATAGATAATTGAGTGATAGATAGATAATAGTCTAGACTCCTAGATAGGTTTATAGTTTACAGGGTGAAAGTCCAATAAATCAAGTCAAAGGATAAATACAGGAATAAAATTAGATTTAGATTAATCAAGGCCATGAACATAAACACTAGGATTAGATAATTGAACAATATATCCTGCATCTAAACTATTGGAGAATATATCCTGTATCTAAACTATTGAAGAATATATCCTGTATCTAAACTATTGAACAATATATCCTGCATCTAAACTATTGGAGAATATATCCTATATCTAAACTATTGAAGAATATATCCTGCATCTAAACTATTTAAGAATATATCCTGCATCTAAACTATTGAAGAATATATCCTGTATCTAAACTATTGAAGAATATATCCTGCATCTAAACTATTGAACAATATGTCTTATATCTAAACTATTGAAGAATATATTCTGCATCTAAACTATTGAAGAATATATCCTGTATTTAAACTATTGAAGAATATATCCTGTATCTAAACTATTGAAGAATATATCCTGTATCTAAACTATTGAAGAATATATCCTGTATCTACAAAATTGAAGAATATATTCTTTAATTCGCGAAAATGAAATGGGGTTTAGTCTTACTTCGAAAATTTTTTGATGGTGATTGCTACTTGATTGAATATATTTAATTTGTTTTATGTATGATGCAATTTAAACGACGATTAGTTTGCCGACAGGTACCTCTGCTATTTATGTTTCTGTATGGTTCCACGTGGAAGAGACAACAAATCGTCGTTTAAAGTGCATTGTACATAAAACAAATAGCATATATTATGAAATATCAACTATAACGAATGCATCGAAAAAATCGATGGTTATAGGTTATAATATCTGAATGATTTGTTTGGAATTAAATTGATTTTTTTTACGATCCTAGCCGAATATTGCAACTTTCTGAATTTTTCCGGACGCAATGTGTTCTTTGGTATTAGTCGTTTTTTAACAATTTTTTCCTTATAGACGCAACAATAGAAGTAAGATTAGTAGCGATCACCATCGATTATTTTTCGACGTTAGCCTACACGTTTTTGGTCTATAGATCGCGAGTCATTCTGAAGTGTAAAGTGGAAATCTATGAATATTTTAGATACAAAAAAAGAAAATCCCACTATTTTGTACAGACAAATTTAACACTTTAAATGGAGGGAGGGTTACTTGAAATTACGGATACCTTTCCTTCAAGTTTATATTTAAAGTTGACCCACCTGAGTATCATTCCCACTCCCACATCCACTATCTTGACTCTCCTCCTCCCGTCCTTCAACCTCACCATCCTCCTCCTCATCCTCCTCATCCTCACCAGTCTCCTGAACACCAGGGATATTTCTTAGTTTTACTGGTTTGGTCGTTATATGAGTGACTGTTTGTTAAAAGTTGTCTAGTTCTGCAATTTACACATATTGTATGGTCGTCAAGTTGCGTTGTTGTCTAGTTGTTTAGTTTTCTGTTTATCTGATTGACTAGTCGTCTAACTGTTTGCTTGACTGGTCGCATGTTGACTAATATTGTCTATTTATATGATTGTTTGGTTGACAGTTGCTTATTTATATGATTGTCTGGTTGTTGTCTGGCAGACTAGTTGTATATTTGTTTGATTGTCTGGTTGTTGTCTGGTTGACATTTCCCTATTTAGTTTATTGTCTGGTTATCAAATATCCGATTTTCTGACTAAATAGTTGTCTTTTGTTCAGATTTGGTTTGGCTGTCTGTTTTACTGGATATCTGGTGTCTGGGTGTCTGAACGACTACTTGTAGGATTATCTGGTTATCTGGTCGTCTGGTTGTCTAGTTGTCTAAATGTCTAATTATCTAAATATGTCTGGTGGAATCTTGACAAACCTCGCTATGCTCTGGTATTTGATCCAGGTAGTTTCTAAGAACATACTCCCGTCCATCCAAACAAGAAAAAGACCTATAGATAGAGTTTATTTAGCACAACAGGAAATCGTTTATTTCGGTTCAATCTCTCAGGAGCTAAAGAAAGGATTAAGTTCTGCGAATTAGGACCTCTGCACCTTGGGACAGTCTCTAAAAACGAGAAATCTGACAAGGTTTTGCCACTTCCAACGCAAATTTCTAATTCCGCAATTCTAAACTAAATATAAAGCAATTAAACAAGTAATTTTAATTCCTTGAATCATAAATCTTGATAAAAATAAGCAGAAAAAATTCAAGATGTTTTTGCCAACTTTTCTTGGCTTAAATTCTTAGAAAGAAAAGACTAGGGAAAAAATTAAAACTTATAATAAACGTAAAAAGTAAAAAATAATACAACCAGTAAGAACCACACAACATTGGAACAGGAACAGGAATAAGCTATTTAAGTGATTTTAAGTGTGTTTAATGCTGTAATAATGCAACTAGTGAAACCTCAATTAAAAAATTGAAATTAGCCTGTGTACACTGCACAATTTCTGTATTTCCTGTTCCAGTTTTATGGGTCTCACTGTATTTGATCTTGACTTGAAACAATATGAAAACATATTAAAACTAACCTGTCTAAACTCTTCAAATAGAAATCCTTGGCTTTCAGATTATGCAGCTGGTGCTGGATCGTCTCACGTTGGTTTATTATAATCTTCAGTAAACCCTGTAGAGTAAATGTATTCTTTATTATTATCTTCAGTAAACCCTGTAGAGTAAATATATATTCTTTATTTTAATCTTCAGTAAACCCTGTAGAGTAAATATATATTCTTTATTATAATCTTCAGTAAACCCTGTAGAGTAAATATATATTCTTTATTATAATCTTCAGTAAACCCTTGTAGAGTAAATATATATACTTTATTATAATCTTCAGTAAACCCTGTTGAATAAATATATTCTTTATTATAATCTTCAGTAAACCCTGGTTGATAAATATCCTTAATTAATATTCAGTAAACCCTGTTTATAAAAATTCGTATTAATTACAAATCAGAACACCCTGGTTTGTAAATGTTCTTAATCAACAATCAGTAAAATCTGTTTAATACAAATATTCTTTTTTAAAAATCTTCAGTAAACCTTGTTTTTTAAATAAATATTATCAGAAACTTTTTTAAACCCTGTAGCAACCTCTGATTTTTGTATATTTCACATATATAAACTTTTTATTACTTTTGTTTTTAAAATCCAAATTTTTACCTGCACATTGTCTTGGAAACTTGAAACCTCGGATTCAGTATCTGAGGTATGCCTGAGCAAAAATTGTTCTTTTAGGGATTGCTCAACTTATTCAAAATAGCCACAATATCATAGTTTAGAAATTAAGGATCACAATCAAGCATATCTTTAAGAGGTAAGAAACATATATTGTGGTCATAATCTTAAATTATTAAAGATTAGTGTATTGTTAGTGTATTATTAGTGTATTATTAGTGTATTATTGGTGTATTATTAGTGTATTATTAGTGTATTATTAGTGTATTATTAGTGTATTATTAGTGTATTATTAGTGTATTATTAGTGTATTGTGTATTATTAGTGTATTATTAGTGTATTATTAGTGTATTATTAGTGTATTATTAGTGTATTATTAGTGTATTATTAGTGTATTTATTTTCTAAGTTTTGTTACAAAAAGTCTAATAAGATCTGATCTAAATATTAATTATCATAGAATATACTGAAATAGCAACAGATATAGTTGTTGTTCTTTAATTCTTGAGTACGCAGTATCCGAAACCGAACACTATTTTTAAAAGATTAAATTTGGTCAATAGGAGCCGACGTATTCTAAGGCTTGTACTGTAAAAGTCTAGAGATTGTAAAACTTTGCAGGTTATCCGATATAAAGAACTTTAAAACCCGATATGTCTTAAGTTTTTGGTAATGCAGGCAAGGGCGCATGCAGGGGTTTAGTCAGGGAGGGAGGGGGGGGGGCTCAACTAAAAAAATCCTTTTCATTTACCATTTACCCCCTAAATGCAGCATTGAAGTTTTACCTGGGATGCCTAGACTCAAGCTGAGCCAGCTGTTTGACCAGCTTGCTGTTCACCCGTCTCACTCTCCGCCGTTCAGGTCTCCGGTTTGATACTCGCTTTAGAATAAATTGTACTTCGGCTGCCTCCTCACCCCAGGCGGAGTAAATCTTTAGCAAACTTGAATCCTTCTTTAGTGGGCGTTCAACTCTCCGCCATCTCTCAACCAGAACAAATTTATCCAAGGAATCTGTATCTTTTAACCGCCCCGAGGCGGACAACAGGGCTTTGATGACGTCACTACAGCTTGTGGTTGAGTTTATGCCGGATATCCATTTCTGTGTATTGTTCAACCAGAAGGGAACTTCTATCCCTAGTATGATTTTGGTAAATTTCAGTTTGATTATTTACATGATTTAATCGTGTTTTTATACACATACACATTCTTCAGCGTAGGATTCTTTAACGCTTTGGAGTCCATAATTCTTTTCAGTTTTTAACAAAAACATCTTAAATCTTTGTTTGTTTACAAATCCATAGAACAATAAGTCTCTACATTTTTGATTTATTTTTTTAAATAAAAACATTTAAAAATTTACAAAACCAAAACATATGACACATTATCTCCAAAGAATAAGATTTTTATCACATCCACTGATTAGGATTATTTGATTATTTGATTCTAGGGAATATAGGGGAAATCAACGGACAGATAATTAAGAAATGATTCTACAGAAAGGGGTGGTTGTGTCCGAGGGGGCTGAGGATCAGACTGCTTTATCAACGGATTAAGACTGTAGAAGTTTAGACCTTTGTTTTCTTCAAATCTTTTAAAATGTGTTTCACCTGGGTCTAACGATGGATTGTTGGCCATTTCAGGTTCTCTCACTGTCTTCTTTACCCGTATCCTCAATCTAAATAAATTTTTTTTTTAAATTTTTATCATACATATAACATTGAACCTTATCATGAGTCTTGTACCTTTGCATACTTTTAACAAAAATTATTATGATGAATGTGGTTTTAAAAAAGAAAACCACACTTACGAGAACAGAAGATTCTGAATCCTGTATTAACAAATATCAAATGATTTAGCGAAATTAGAGTATTATAGTTACAAAGAATCCTTGAATAAACTAATTATTTCAATCGTCACTGAATTCTTATCCATATATTCTTATTCTATGTATGTATGTTACAGGCCCTGTACCCACATATTTCAAAACCAAATCATCTCTGCCTCGCATCACAGTTTAAATAATTTCAATAATTCGGTGGTGTTAGAGGAAGGGGAGGGGGAATGAGGGGAAGTGAGGTGGAGGGGGGGATGAGGGGGAGGGAAAGGAAATGACCTTGACCCAAACATACAGACACATACCACACATGAACCTTGTACATGAGTAGGTTAGTGTAAAGTTAAGTTTGCACAAGATTTTTATATCCGTATCTTTAAATTTATGTAAGTACCAGAGGTATCTGTAGGTTTGTGCAAATATCTGGAGGTATCTGTAGGTTTGTGTCTCTGGAGGTATCTGTAGGTTTGTGCAAGTATCTGGAGGTATCTGTAGGTTTGTGTATGTATCTAGAGGTATCTGTAGGTTTGTGTATGTATCTGGAAGTATCAGTAGGTTTGTGTATGTATCTGGAAGTATATGTAGGTTTGTGTATCTGGAGGTATCTGTAGGTTTGTGCAAGTATCTAGAGGTATCTGTAGGTTTGTGTATCTGGACGCACCTGTAGGTTTGTGTATGTATCTGGAAGTATCTGTAGGTTTGTGTATCTGGACGTACCTGTAGGTTTGTGAATGTATCTGGAAGTATCTGTAGGTTTGTGTAAACATCTGGAGGTATCTGTAGGTTTGTGTATGTATCTGGAGGTATCTGTAGTTTTCTGTATGTATCTGGAGGTATCTGTAGGTTTGTGTATGTATCTGGAGGTATCTGTAGGTTTGAGTAAATATCTGGAGGTATCTGTAGGTTTGTGCAAGTATCTGGAGGTATCTGTAGGTTTGTGTATCTGGAAGTATATGTAGGTTTGTGTATGTATCTGGACGCACCTGTAGGTTTGTGTATGTATCTGGAAGTATCTGTAGGTTTGTGTATCTGGAGGTATCTGTAGGTTTGTGTATCTGGACGTACCTGTAGGTTTGTGTTTGTATCTGGAAGTATCTGTAGGTTTGTGTAAACATCTGGAGGTATCTGTAGGTTTGTGCATGTATCTGGAGGTATCTGTAGGTTTGTGTAAATATCTGGAGGTATCTGTAGGTTTGTGTAAGTATCTGGAGGTATCTGTAGGTTTGTGTATCTGGAGGTATCTGTAGGTTTGTGTATGTATCTGGAAGTATATGTAGGTTTGTGTATCTGGACGTACCTGTAGGTTTGTGTATGTATCTGGAAGTATCTGTAGGTTTGTGTAAATATCTGGAGGTATCTGTAGGTTTGTGTATGTATCTGGAGGTATCTGTAGGTTTGTGTAAATATCTGGAGGTATCTGTAGGTTTGTGTATGTATCTGGAGGTATATGTTGGTTTTTGTATCTGGACGTATCTGTAGGTTTGTGTATGTATATGGAGGTATCTGGTGGTTGATGTAAAGATTTGTATGTATCTGTGACTGTAGGTTTGTGTAAATATCTGAAGGTATCTGTAGGTTTGTGTATCTGGACGTATCTGTAGGTTTGTGTATGTATCTGGAGGTATCTGTAGGTTTGTGTATGTATCTGGAGGTATCTGTAGGTTTGTGTATGTATCTGGACGTATCTGTAGGTTTGTGTATGTATCTGGACGTATCTGTAGGTTTGTGTATATATCTGGAGGTATCTGGTGGATTATGTATATAATTGTATTATCTGTAGGTTTGTTTACGTAAGACTAAGTTTGTAGATATATTACAAAGTTTGTATAATTATGTATAAGTTTGTTTTTGCTTGTTTTTATTTACTTTTCTTCTATTCTGAGTGCATAAGACATTTTACAAAGACAATATTTACAAATCTAGAAAACCTGAAGTCTTCAGTTCTTGTAATAAATTTTTTAAGACATTTCACAGGAGAAAATCTATTCTTTTATGTACATAAACCTGTTTATATATCTACACCCCTTGCAGAATATAAGAAGTATCAAGGAAAGTTTCATATCATAAAATATTCAATATTCATATTCCAAGGAGTGGTGAGGGAAGAAAAATGGTGTTTAAATTAATCAGATCTGATCTTGAATAATGAACTGAAAATTAGGTCTATCATCGTTGGATAGATAGAAGGATAGATAGGAGGATAGATAGAAGGATAGATAGAAGGATAGATATGAGGATAGATAGGAGGATAGATAGGAGGATAGATGGGAGGATAGATGGGAGGATAGATGGGAGGATATTGAGGAGGATAGATAGGAGGATAGATAGGAAGATAGATAGGAGGATAGATAGGAGGATAGATAGGAGGATAGATAGGAGGATAGATGGGAGGATAGATAGGAGGATAGATAGGAGGATAGATAGAGGGACAGATAGGGGAATAGATAGGAGGATAGATAGGAGGATAGATAGGAGGATAGATAGGAGGATAGGTAGGAGGATAGATAGGAGGATATATAGGAGGATAGATAGGATGTTATATATGTATAAAAAGAGAATAGATAAGTTTAGATAAGAAAAACACATGTTGACCTTATGGAAACATAATAGAAGTGTGAAATTGTTCCAATCTAATTTGTAATGCAGTTCTTTACATTATCTATATGTACTGCAGTTCTTTACACTATCCAAAATGTACTGCAAAATGTACACTATCCAATATGTACTGCAGTTCTTTACACTATGCAATATTTACTGCAGCTCTTTACACTATCCAATATGTACTGCAGTTCTTTACACTATCCAATATGTACTGCAGTTCTTTATGCTGTCCAATATTTACTGCAGTTCTTTACACTATCCAATATGTAATGCAGTTCTTTACACTATAATATGTATTGCAGGTTAAAGATAGGTAGATATATATTTATCATTAAAGTACATAACTTTACATAGTAGATATATTCTTTAAACTAACACTTTCATGACGGGATTTGTCAAGGCAACATTGGCCTTCTTTAATTGCAAACCCGGATTTTATTGTATGATATGATTTTTAAATCATACAATTGGAGGTGTTTCGTAGGGGAAACTATCAGGAAGAGAGATAGGTGGGTTATGTTGCTCAATCAAAAACTGTTCAAGATGTACTGGAGTTATTTACACTATCCAATATGTACTGCAAATTAAAAACTTTCCAAGATGTACTGTAGGTCTATAAAGTAATCAGCAGGTCTAAAAAGTTTTCAGCAGGTCTATAAAGTGTACAGCAGGTCTATTAAGTGTTCAGCAGGTGTTTAAAGTGTTCAGCAGGTCTATAAAGTGTTCAGCAGGTCTATAAAGTATACAGCAGGTCTATAAAGTATTCTGCTGGTCTATAAAAAGTACAGCAGGTCTATAAAGTGTTCAGCTGGTCTATAAAGTATACATCTGGTCTAAAAAGTACTCAGCAGGTCTGTAAAGTGTACAGCAGGTCTAAAAAGTGTTCAGCAGGTCTATAAAATGTACAGCAGGTGTTTAAAGTGTTCAGAAGGTCTATAAAAAGTACAGCAGGTCTATAAAGTGTTCAGCAGCTCTATAAAGTGTTCAGAAGGTCTATAAAGTGTACAGCAGGTCTAAAAATTGTTCAGCAGGTCTATAAAGTATACAGCAGGTCTATAAAGCACTCAGCAGGTCTATAAAGTGTACAGCAGGTCTATAAAGTGTACAGCAGGTCTAAAAAGTGTACAGCAGGTGTTTAAAGTGTTCAGCAGGTCTATAAAGTGTTCAGCAGGTCTATAAAGTGTACAGCAGGTCTATAAAGTGTTCAGCAGGTCTATAAAGTATACAGCTGGTCTATAAAGTATTCAGCAGGTCTATAAAGTGTACAGCAGGTCTTTAAAGTGTACAGCAGGTCTATAAAGTATACATGTCTATAAGGTATTCAGCAGGTTTATAAAGTTTACAACAGGTCTATAAAGTGTTCAGCAGGTCTATAAAGTATACAGCAGGTCTATAAAGCACTCAGCAGGTCTATAAAGTGTACAGCAGGTCTATAAAGCGTACAGCAGGTCTATAAAGTGTACAGCAGGTGTTTAAAGTGTTCAGCAGGTCTATAAAGTGTACATCAGGTCTATAAAGTGTTTAGCAGGTCTATAAAGTATACAGCTGGTCTATAAAGTATTCAGCAGGTCTATAAAGTGTACAACAGGTCTATAAAGTGTACAGCAGGTCTATAAAGTGTACAGCAGGTCTATAAAGTATACATGTCTATAAAGTATTCAGCAGGTCTATAGAGTGTACAGTAGGTCTATAAAGTGTTCAGCAGGTCTATAAACACTGATAAATCTTGATCTGATTAGTTGTTGAATAGATAAACAGATAACAAGATAAATTGATTTCATGATTCTTAAATATTTGGAAAACCATGAAACATTGGAAGATATTTTATCAATTTAAATCTAAACCCGATTCAAGGACGGTTTATTGATATCAAATCAATGTTCTTGCATGCCCCTTACACCTCCTTCTCGGCCGGGCGGCCTGAATCCTACCCTGCGGTTCAATATATCTCAAAACCCAATCATTTTTTTCCTTTTTTATGTCCGTCAATTCTCTTTTATTTTAATTCTTTACTTACGCAGAGTATTTTATTTTCCGTCCTTCTTTTTTAAATTTTTTCTATTTCTTTATTTTTCTATTTTCTTTCTTTCTTTCTTTTCTTTCTATTTCATTTATATTTTTTTGCCTGTAGCTTTTTTGTCCTTGTTATTCCTTTCGTCTATTTTCAATCTTTTCTCCCATCTCCATCTATTCTCGTCTTTCCATCTATTCTCGTCTTTCCATCTATTCTCCTATTTCCATCTATTCTCATATTTCCATATATTCTCCTATTCCATCTATTCTCTTATTTACATATATTCTCCTATTTGCATTTATTCTCGTCTTTCCATCTATTCTCCTATTTCCATCTATTCTCATATTTACATCTATTCTGCTATTTACATATATTCTCCTATTTCCTTCTATTCTCCTATTTCCATCTATTCTCCTATTTCCATCTATTCTCCTATTTCCATNNNATAATATGAACATATTTCGCGAGTATATGTATTTCCATCTATTCTCATATTTTCATTTATTTTCTATTTACATCTATTCTCCTATTTCCATATATTTTCCTATTTACATATACTCTCCTATTTACATCTATTCTCCTATTTCAATTTATTTTCCTATTTTTATTTATTTTTCTATTTACATCTATTCTCCTATTTCCATATATTTTCCTATTTACATTTACTCTCCTATTTACATATATTCTCATATTTCCATCTATTTTCCTATTTACATATACTCTCCTATTTCCATCTATTCTCATATTTCCATAAATTTTACTATTTACATATTTTCCTATTCCATCTATTCTCTTATTTCCATCTATTTTCCTATTTCCATCTATTCTCCTATTTCCATCTATTCTCCAATTTCCATCTATTCTCCAATTTCCATCTATTTTTCTATTTCCATCTTTTCTCCTATTTCCATTTATTATCCTATTTCCATCTATTCTCCTATTTCCATCTATTCTGCTATTTCCATATTTTATCCTATTTCCATCTATTCTCCTATTTCCATCTATTCTCATATTTCCATCTATTCTTTTATTTTCATCTATTCTCTTATTTCCATAAACTCTCCTTTTTCCATCTATTATTCTATTTCCATCTATTCTTCTATTTCCATATATTCTTCTATTTCCATCTATTCTCCTATTTCCATCTATTCTCATATTTCCATTTATTCTCCTATTTCCATCTATTCTCCTAGCTATTTCCATCTATTCTCTTAGCTATTTCCATCTATTCTCCTAGCTATTTCCATCTATTCTCCTAGCTATTTCCATCTATTCTCATATTTCCATATATTCTCCTATTTCTATCTATTTTCTTATATTTCCATCTATTCTCCTATTCCCATCTATTCTCCTATTGCCATCTATTCTCCAATTCTCAAGGTATATTCTACAGTCCACCAGTGTTCTGAGTCTTGCCGTTTTAGGTTCGCCTTGTATTAGTTGTATGAATGTAAGAAGGAAGTAGAAACAATAAAGTTTAACATGAATCCTTTTATGGAAAACATGTATATATAGGTGTCCAGGCATCTATGCATATCCATCCATCTAAACACTATCTATCTATTTGTAAATATATATATATATATATATATATAGAGTCACTGCATTGTGTTGTATATTATTAATAAACCGTTTATTGATATATTTAGTATCTTAAATACTCCATCAAATACCATATACCTATAGTGAATAAGTATAGGAAGCTATTGGTTGTGAAGTTTAAAAGATGATAGGTACTTTCCCAAAGGGTTTTTCCCAAGTTGCAAGTTCTTTAGGGTATTTTCCCAAGTAGCAACTTCCCAAATGTGCAATTTCCCAAGCGGCAACTTTCCAAGGCTGTACTAGTTGCAGCCCAGCCTGTTCTAGCCCCTTATCCCATTTCAACCTTCGGCGCCTCAGAGGGCCTAACCTAACCTTTGGGAATTTGCCGTTTGGGAAATTGCACATTTGGGATGTTGCCACTTGGGAAATTGTCACTTGGGAAGTCGCCCTTGGGAAAATGCCTTTGGGAAAGTACCTTATATCGTTTAAAACATCAACTTAGAACATTCTGTATTTACTTTCAAAACTAAAAACCTTTCTTTTTTAATTCTATATTAGCCTTCAGGACTTTCTTTTTGTCAAAGAATTTCTTTTCTAATTTAAAAGAGGATTTAATCATGAACCGAAATGAGTTGAACCTATTATATAAAAGACAGATATAAAACTTAGACTTTCTTTAACTTGTTGGACATGTTTATTAAGCAATGATATTAGTTTGAACATATGTTAAATTGATTCCTCAAATGTAACAGGCATCATAAATCATGTTACAACTATTTTAATCATAATCAGTTAGAATATTTAAAAAAAAATCTTTTTCATTTACCTTAAACTATCCACTATGGGATTATTGTATGGGGGCTAAACGGAAAGGGTTGATTTTATATAAAGATTGTTATTTCGAAATTTAATATTGCTACAAAATGTATATATATACCATGCCTGCACACACAACTTGAGAAAAATCACGAAATATGGAACACATACGTTTACTGTACACAATTATGGAACAGTATATATACACTGGCCGAAATATGGAACAAATACGTAAACTACAATACTGAAATACTTACGAAATAAACCAGGCACAATTCTTGAAATTTAAACAAAAATAAAATCTGCAAGGACCAAAAACTAATGAGTTAAGATAACTAGAGATTATATTATGTAAATCAGATCGACTGACAGACACACACATATTCAAGGCAGTCAGAAATTTTTAAATACTTGGATGACAGGCCAATGTAAGCCAAGGTGTTAGGTTAGAAGATGCCCATACATTGCATCCAGTTCTAGCCACTGATTTCAAGCCGATAAACTGAGCTTAGCTGATACCCAACACCCATCTTCTATATTCATTGCATTCCACAATTCTACTTTCTAACTTTCTGCTCTTTCTCTTGTAAAGTTTCATTACAATTTTCTCGTTTCTACTTTCTCCTCTTTCTCTTGTCCATGCATTGTATTCTGTACAATTCTATACTTTCTGCTCTTTCTCTTGTCCATGCATTGCATTTTGTACAATTCTAGACTTTCTGCTCTTTCAATTGTCCATGCATTGTATTTTGTACAATTCTATACTTTCTGCCCTTTCTCTTGTCCATGCATTGTATTCTGTACAATTCTATACTTTCTGCTCTTTCTCTTGTCCATGCATTGTATTCTGTACAATTCTATACTTTCTGCTCTTTCTCTTGTCCATGCATTGTATTCTGTACAATTCTATACTTTCTGCTCTTTCTCTTGTCCATGCATTGTATTTTGTACAATTCTAGACTTTCTGCTTTTTCAATTGTCCATGCATTGTATTTTGTACAATTCTATACTTTCTGCTCTTTCTCTTGTCCATGCATTGTTTAGTAGTTTACTGTACAATTCTATACTTTCTGATTTTCCCTCTCAATATTCATTGAATTCTGTACAATTCTATACTTTCTGCTCTTTCTCTTGTCTATGCATTGTATTTTGTACAATTCTAGACTTTCTGCTCTTTCAATTGTCCATGCATTGTTTACTGTACAATTCTATACTTTCTGATTTTCCCTCTCAATATTCATTGAATGTTGCATATCTATCTAATTTTTTTTTGGTTTTTGCCCTTTCTATTTTCCATTTTCTTTAATATTTTCTAAACTTTTTGATCTTTTCCTGTCAAGTTTCATTTTTTTCTTCTACTTTCTGCTTTCCCTTTCAAAGTTTCATTGAATAGTTTTCTTTTCTTTCTGAAGTTTCTGCTCTTTCCCTGTCAATTTAAATTTGAAATATTTATTACTATTTCTGTCTAAAACCTATTGATCATCCCAGGAAACCCTAAGAAAAGCAGTGGCCAAATTTAAAGAATTTGAGCGGCGGTTTAAATTTAAGCCGCGGCTTAAATATGGTTGGTTCCACTTAAAATTGTATCAAATGTTTAAAGATTTAAGCCGGCGCTTAATTTAAACCGGGTTTTGGCAGATTTAAACCGCGGCTCAAATTCTTTAAATTCCATCTCTGGTCTGGATCAAGAATGTAATGCAAGGAAAGTTAATTGCAGTTGCGTATACTATGCGTACACATTGGAACCAGTTTTCTCTGGGCGTAATTTGTAAACAAGAATAGATGCATCAGTGTTCGTTTAGTATCAAAGGAGGTTAAAAGCATGGAATTTTGATAATTTTGATAATTCACATAATAGTTTCCTATGACCAGAATATTTCAAAAAAATTTTATGTGAAAGATGGATTCCATGTCAGGCTTCGACGTCTTGTGTTTACATTACCGCCCAGTGACAGTACACTGCAGTACAAAAGATGCGTACAACTCTGAAATAACTTTCCTTGCATTAAATCCTTGGTCTGGATACGGAAGTAAATATCTAGAACACAATAACTGCAGTGTGGGACCCACAAAAATTTGAAATTTCTAATTTCCTAAAATCTTTTACGTAAATATTCTCAATTTCATCTTGTTAATTGTTTCCCCGCCCATTCCAATCCACGCCCTATAAATAACCTTGACTCGTCTCCTCCCTCTCCCTCTCTCCACCTCCACCAATTCTATATTTTCCATCCTAAACCCCACTTTCCCGCCCCCTTTCCCCCTGGCCCTGCCACCGGTCCACCTGATTGTATAATTAATGAAATAAATCAATTTTATCAAAATTCTTGAAAACTTGATTTTAGACCTTTCCACCATTAATCATGATTCAGCTTTAGCTAAACATTTAACTATCATCTCAAACAAACACACACTATCTATATATATACTTTGCTTGTCTGTCTGTCCGTTTGAATTCAATAAACGTCAAAACGGCTGTACCGATCGGGCCCAAATTTTGTGTGGGACTTTATATGACCCCCAAGGAAAATTTTACGGGTGCTCAGAATTACAAAAAGTTGTCTCCAAAAAGTTTGATTTCGTAAAATTTTGAAAATCCACTAACATAATCGTTAATCCATAATTTTTTTATCGAAAAGAAAATGCTGAAAGATTGAGCAACACCTATAAGTTAAAATAGAAGATGGGCGCAACGCGCCCTGATTGCCGAGTTTATAAATATATACATTTATACATGATACAACTTTATTCTGATTATGGACTAGAAAATATATATCTTGGAAGAACGCACAATGCATTATTATGAAATCTAGTTTTTAGATTCCCTGCCCCGGGATAGGATTTCATAGTTAATTGTAATGCGGAAGCTTCTTTACGTGAGCTTAATTTTGGTCAAATGTTATAAAATATAAATAATAATATGAACATATTTCGCGAGTATATGCGCATTTATTTGGCAAATTTATTCATGTAAAACGTATTTCGGGTACGTTTTTATACTTACTTTGAATATATATAACGTATTTTTAGTATTTTTACAAGAAAACACTGTTTTGTACTTTCAATAATATTCTCTGATATTTTTAAAGATTGCTTACGCAATTTATGGGCTGATATATTGAAAACAAGCTATGAAACATGTTTTTAAACACAATTTCTTTTTTCTTAAAAGAAACTGAAATAAGAAAAAAATCAGTTTTAAAATCTTTTTATGCCAACAAATAGACTTTCTCCTTTGTTAGTATATATTATGAAAATTAGAGTAGTTACGATTACGCATATAAAACGATTGCTGTGAGCAAGGAATATAACCTGGGAACTGCCATTGCATAGGCTAAAGTGTACTGCTGTTTCTGGAAACCAAGCGTTGCTTACATTATTGCGGTACACATTATTGTATGAAAGTTGCTGTTGAATTCCTTAGTAGTGAATATATATGAAGATGTGAAGTGCCCCGTCGAATACCTTGAGAAGCTTTGGAAAGATTAACGTAATATAAACAAGTATCGTAAAGTTGAGTATTCTATTCTATACTTAGACATGTCAACTTCTCCTTGTGTAATATGCTCGGGCGGAGCAGAGTGTGCAATGTGCAGAACCGGCTAGATGCAGCAAAGATATTGTCCTGGGCATTGCGGAGGGGGGTGGGGGTAATAAGGGAGGGGGGGGGAGAACAATAAGGGAGGTGGGGGATTTTTATGAGGCTGTGCAGTTTGAATGAGAAAATGTGATTTGTATGCATATTCAGCTGCTTATATATTATGATCTGTGTATATTGGGGTATATATACTCTACCCCGACTTATTTCACAAACAAAATAATGAAATTTACATATTTTATCAAATACTGTTTTAAACTGTTAACTACATATATATAGATAACTGTTATATGTGACAAATTATAATAAATACAATTGTAAATGTGTTGGAACAATTCAATTATATATATTCTTAATATAACTGGCCAAAGAGTAAGAAAGCATGGAAATTTTTGCTAAAATAAAAAAAAATATAATTATAATTGTATTTACCATATGTTTTTCATGAAAAAGAGCAAATCTTTTAGAAGTTTTAAACAAAAAGGGTTGAAAAAAAGCAATGTTTCTTAGAGATCAGGTTCACACTGTCAATATAATTTGGATTTTTTTTGTCAGCCATGATTTTTGTTTCCCCACCAGTATTTATCAAATTTTATTTAGTTTCCTGTTATAGAAAATCCAATAGATGAGGAAATTTTAATTTATGGACAGATAGTGTATCTGAGGTCTTGGATAGGATTCTAGTTGGATAGATAGATAGTAGATAGATAGTTAGATAGATAGATAGTTAGATAGATATATAGATAGATAGATAGATAGATAGAACTAGAAGCTGCCAATTCAATTTAGAAGACTGTCACCTTAAAGGGAAATCACGGTCATTTATAAAGATAGATAGATAGATAGATAGATAGATAGATGATTAGGATAGACAGATGTATATTTGAACAAGTGGATAATCAATACTTATGTGCAACTATCCCCCGATACCAAATATGTTGTATATCTCTACTGAATAGTAAGCCAACTATGCACAAAAAAGGCAGGTTTTGACAAGAAAAAACGATTGCCATTAAATTTACTATATTTAATAATAAACACTATTTAAAGGATTATAAAATATCTGAAGTATATCGATAGCAAGAAGTATAAGAGGATAAATAGATAAAAAAAACTGTACAAATAAATAGCTAGATTATAGCAAACTGTATAAAGGGATAGATATATAGCAAGTTGTATAGTAGGATAGATAGATAGCAAGCTGTCTAGTTGGATAGATATATAGCAAGTTGTATACTAGGATAGATAGATAGCAAGCTGTCTAGTTGGATAGATAGATAGCAAGCTGTCTAGTTGGATAGATATATAGCAAGCTGTATAAAGAATGTACGCCTGGTCCCGAATAATGCTTCAGCACGAGACAAGAATACCAAACTATTTCTATACAATTTATCTATCAATCCATCCAACTTTTCGTCCACAATTTATTAATCTATTCGTCCATCAAATCAATAATTCGGCCAACAGTTATTCCAAATATTCGACCAATAATTTGTCCATATATTCGTCTATAAAGGACTTGAGTCTTTGTCACAAACTCAAATTTTCAAATCCTTTTATCTTAGCAACTTGATGGTGCAAACCTTTGATATTTCAAACTTAGATTATTTGATGTACCAGAATTCATAGTTTGAAATTTCTAAGGTCTACGGCATTAGGTTGCAAAGATATAGGGATTAGAAAATTTGAGTTTGTGGCAAAGACTCAAATCCTTTATATAACATTTCGTCGACAAACTGTGTAACAAGTCAATCAATTCATTCAGTAATCGTCCATCAATTGGCCGAATCGTCTAAAGTTTTGTCTTCGTCCATTAATTCTTTCAAACGACTTTTCGTCCATTTTACACTCCATGCAAGAATTCGTCCATCAGTCCGTAAAAAAAACGTTCGAAAAATTATTCAAAATTCGTCTAACCATGCATAATACAATTTTACGTGAAAATTGTTAAAAATATCAACAATTTTCAACTTGAAATATGCGTGCATTACAATTTACAAATTACAGTCGAAAATATTGGACCTAGGACCGATTCCTGGCAACACTTTTAATTAGGTTCGGTCTAATTAGGCATAACTGTTCAGATTCCTGGCAACACTTTTAATTAGGTTCGGTCTAATTAGGCATAACTGTTGAGATTCCTGGCAACACTTTTAATTAGGTTCGGTCTAATTAGGCATAACTGTTCAACTATTTGTCCAAAAATCTAAAATTTTGAAATTTCCAATTCAATATATTTCAATTTGATTTGTGTTTCAAGAACACGTGTGTGTATCTCTACAAGGACATGTGCTTCATGTTAAACATGACACAAACATATTTTTCCTTAAACTCGACATACCGTCACAGAGGAGACAGGAAAGATAAGGGACAAAAGGGATAAAAAAGATAAGATCAATTTGTTTTTATTTCAAGTAGCTAGGCCTAGGTACTAGTTCAGTTTTCTCATTGTTTTACCAAAGTTTCTTTAGTTTTTTTCTATTTTCTATCAATCTATCTAACTATCTATCTATCTATTATCTACAGGGTGTTCCACGAAACATGAAGACTTGAAGGATGTCTTTGATCTTTGAAATTATTTACGGCATTTTTTTGTAAACCAAATTTTAAAAGTAAAATTCTAGAGTTAATATTTACAAAACACCCAAAAAAGACAGACCACATTTTGGAAATCTATCTATCTATCAAACTATTTTTCATTTCATTATATATATATATATATATATATATATATATACATTTGTGTGTATAAATACGATAAAAATACGATTTTATTTTTATCTTTTTGTGAAAGACCGAAACTACTTCCGTTTTTATTGTTATATTTCCTATCTCTTGATCTCTTCCTCTGTAGTTTTGATAGTTAAAATAATCATTATGCTTTCTCTTCATACTCAAGCGCAACAAGTTATTATGCAGGGGGGGGGGGGTTCATCATCATCGCCCCTCTTATGGATAAGAGAAGGTAGAGATAGGTTGTGTGATGTGTGCAATATATTTAGAGTTGTGTGTGTTTGATGTATAGATGTGTGTGCTTGAGTGCAAAATTTCGCTATGATCACAATTCCTGATCAATCAAATCTTTAGACAGGTTATAATATATACAACCACCAGCATTATATATACATATATATATATATATGATACGCGTGTATATATATATATATGTACATTCTACATCTCTCTCTCTAGTTTTACATTTTTCTGTACATTTACATTTTAGTAAGTAAGTGTTGTAGATTGCATGTACATTGTTCATATGCACATTGTACAAATACTGTATATTACACCAGTTATTGTAAAATTTTTAAAATCCAGAACGCGGATGTAAAATTGAAAAATGACAAAAAGTTCGAATTCACTGATTTATAAGATTGTTTGCTTTATTGCTCAAAACTTGTAAAGTTTGGTAAATCTTTAGAAACAACATTCGTAATGTCTAATATAAACAAATCAATGGTATTATTAGAGGTTAAGAAGGGGAGGGAGGATAACTTTTAATTCAACGAAGATAAATCAAATTTGGAAATGGGGTTGGCGGGTTGGGAGAGAGGAGGGGTTTATTTTCAATACAGCCTTGAAACTTTTGCCATTTATTTGATTTAAGCCATGGTATTCCAGAAAGTGCAGTACACTATTTTGTAAACAAAGATTAGAAGGCTCCTGGTGAATCTTCCTTGATCGTTAGCAGGCAAGAAGATATCTAAGGAAGAATGATATGAACAGATAATGTAGATTTTTCAATTTAAAAGAGATGAGATTTTCTAAAAGATGTAAATTTAATTCAGATGGATAAATGGATAGGTTGATAGTGGTATAGATGTTGCAGATAGACCTGGGGTGAATCTAATCTAAATGTTAAACTTGTTTTGAAAGAAAGTAAACAACATATAAAATCATTTTTTCAAACTTTATCACCATTTTCTCTTTTGATATATGTTTGCAAATTTTGATTATTACATACTATCTTGGAAACCCAGTGCTGCACAAGGGGGGTCATAGTTAGTCCCGCCGATTACCCGCGCTTTATCGCAAATTACGATAAAAGTCGACCCCCTCAGCTTAGGACTTTTCCGTGGGCCTCCCGAGTTCCCCAATTAAATTTGAGGCTAATCGGTCCAGGGGTTCCTGCGTTATGATCGGACAAACAAACAGACAGACAAACAGAGATTACAACTTAACATATATAGATTCAAACTTGTTAATATTTTGAGGGAGAGGGTGCGGGTGGGGGAAGGTGGAGATAAAGGATAAAGATTAATAGTTTGGAAATTGTTTAAAGAGGCGGAAGGGGGAATTGAACAAAAAACATGTTATTTATACGACAAGTGTCCAAAATAATTTGTGAAAAGTAGAACTAACAAGGAATATATTGTCAAGGTTCTGGAAACTTAATGTCACAATAAACCCTGTAACTGCTGGGTATACGGTTCTCAGGTTTCACAGATTTACGATGTTTGTTTAATCTCCGTTAAAGTCTCTTGCCTGACTGTTCTACAATTTGTAATGTGTATATTATATCAAAGGGACTGCTTTACAGGTAAAGTTAGTAAATGCTTATATCAAGCCGAGAAACCCTTTAATTGGGAAAACTGAAGTTTTTGAAACAGTAATGACTTCGATCTTAATTAAAAGGCAAAAAATCGCTTTATTAAACAAAACGTATGAAGTGTACCAATTCTGTGACATCTTTATCCTCAAGCGCGCTGTAAAAATGTCATATGCATGGGGTCTCATCGTTCCTTAACATTGAATGACGCTTAAAATGAGAAAATATGAATGACACTTTGAAATTTTTGCAACTGTTACGGTTATACAAATGGATTTGTGAATCATTAAAAGTATTTTAGCACTAACTAATTTGTTTAAGTTAGTGCAGTATTAACATGAATACTAGTGACTAGTAATCATAATTAAAATAGTCAAAAGAAAACGTAATTTTACAGAGATCCAGAGAGCTTAGAAAATTATGCATCCAGTTTCTAGACCGGTTCCACTTTTAAGTGTCGCACCATATTAACTTTTGGGTTGATCTTACTAACCCACTAATTTTTTTGCAGCCCTATCCGACCTTGTACTGTTTAAAACTGTAACTGGCTCTTTTTCTAGCTTTAGTTTAAAAGGCCCAAGAAGGAAAAGCCTGCATCTAGGTGGAATTTAATGTCCACTTGGATTACTGTGTTTTTCATTAGAGCAATGTTATTATATATAAACAAGAATTAAAACAAAATTAAAGATATAACAGTGAACAATTATTGTGGATTTTGTTAATTGCTGTTAATATGGGTTTGTACATAAAATTGTGTATTAACATTTTGCCTTTTAATATTTTTCTTAGTAACATTTTGCATTGGGTACATTTTGCACTGGAAACTTTTTGCCTTGGTAACATTTTGCATTGGAAACCTTTTGCCTTGGTAACATTTTGCATTGGAAACCTTTTGCCTTGGTAACATTTTGCCTTGGTAACATTTTGCATTGGAAACCTTTTGCCTTGGTAACATTTTGCCTTGGTAGCATTTTGCCTTGGTAACATTTTGCCTTGGTAACATCTTGCCTTGGTAACATTTTGCCTTGTTCAAGTTTGCTTCTTAACATTTTGCCTTGTTAAAAACGGTCAGTAAATCACTCCCATTCTGTTTAAGGACAATAAAACAGCTGTTTCCCGGCTGATTACACCCATTTACCTATCAACCTTTACATTTCTTTATCTATTCAAATATCTCTTCTACATTCATTTGGTTTATCTCTGTATTTACTTGACCTTCCTATAATCTCCCTTTATATCTCTGTCTATCTAACTATAATATACAGGGTGTCCTATAATCTCCCTTTATATCTCTGTCTATCTAACTATAATATACAGGGTGTCCCAAAAAACATGGAAATTGATTGAAGACTTGATCCTCGTAATACCTGATTTAACAAACATGAATGAATGAAGGGTGTTTAGAAATTTTGTTTTAAACACAAAAACTGTTACAAATCATTGATGAATGTTTATTGTTCAACATTATCGATTCAAATCAAAACATAAACAAAAAATAAACATTACAGCTTTTCCAGCCGGTATCACGATACTAAATCAAAACTCATTTACGAAGACAATCTCAAATGTGTCACTTGATTTTCATTCATATTGAGACACCCTGTAGTTTGTGTACTAATATATATCCTGAGATGTATCACTATCTAAACCTATGCAATGTGTTCTGTATAAACTAATTAGACCTGATGTTAATGCTGATAGGGTGTTATTCATGGATAGATAGATAATCAGATGCAAGGATAGAGGGACATATGAATAAATAAATAGATAGATAAATGGGGGTTATCAAATACCTACTCATACTGTGAATTGTGAACTAAATTTTACAATTTTCATGTATGTAGCAAATATGCCGATTTTGTTTTCTGGTCTCCCATCTCCTCTTATACCCCTCTTCTACAGCTTGGCTGGAAATTGTAACGTTCAAATGCAATCCGGAAGTTTTCAGATTAATTTCTACACATGGTTTCATTTCCAGGCTTCCCGTGTCCCCCCCCCTCCCCNTGTTTTGTTACAATGATCGACGGAGAAGTTTACACAAAGGAGATTAGAGATCAACTCAAAACTATGATAAGGTTCAAAACTTGATGTGCATATTCATGCAGTAGGACCCATACAACTCTAGAGTAAAAAAACGGCATTTAAGCAATCTTATCTGATGGTTTTATAAAGCATATCGGTTTACAAGTAACTTGAAAATAAACTTATTAAGTGAAATGGGTCCGTGTACACTGCACAATTGTTGTGTTCCATGTGCATTGGATCTATTATTTAAAATCGATTTCCTATTCTTGTAGTTTTATGATTCATTCTGTAGTTTAGAAACCTATTTTCTGATTGGCTCAACATTAAATTCATTTAATTCTTGACTCCAGATACATATTGAGATAGGTAGATAAGACTTGACTCCAGATACAAATTGAGATAGGTAGATAAGACTTGACTCCAGATACATATTTTTGTTTATCATAATGGTCTATATATACACTATATGTATAATGTATATACAATGTGGTTACACTAGTCATTGGATCACAGCTAATTAGCTTCCTTTCAACTCTTATTCAAGAAAGAACTGTCTCGCTATCTATATATCTATCTAGCTTACAAGATATCTATTTATCTAACTTACAATAATAAACTATCTATTTATAGATTTAGCTAATCAAAGAATTATAATGTAAAGATAGTCATTTCAGAGGTGTACGCATTTTTAGTACTGCAGGGTACTGTCTCTGGACTGTAAAGTAAACACAATAATGATGCCGCAGCCTGACATTCATATTTAGCATAAAAAATCAGTGAAATATTCTGATCAGAGTAAACTATTATGTGAATTATCTAAATTTTCATAATTTAATGCTTTTATCCTCCTCGGATACTAGAGTAACACTGATTATTGTCTTGTAATTAATAAGCTATCCTTTTCTCTAACTATCTCTTGTTTGTCTTTCTGGCTATTTTTCTAAAAAGCCTTCCAAATGATTATTTAGCTTTTTAGTTAAATAATCAATTTGTCTAGGATCTTTCTGGCCTTTAAGCTACCTAACTGTACATATTTCTAGCTTTTAAGTAACCTATCTGTACATGTTTCTAGCTTTTAAGCTACCTAACTGTACATATTTCTCGCTTTTAAGCTACCTAACTGTACATATTTCTAGCTTTTAAACTACCTAACTGTACATATTTCTAGCTTTTAAGCTACCTAACTGTAAATATTTCTAGCTTTTAAGCTACCTAACTGTACATATTTATAGCTTTTAAGCTACCTAACTGCATATTTCTAGCTTTTTAGCTACCTAGCTGTACGTATTTCTAGCTTTTTAGCTACCTAGCTGTACGTATTTCTAGCTTTTTAGCTACCTAGCTGTACATATTTCTAGCTAACGACGACTTTACTCTGTTATCCATGCAACTGGGCTACTCCGGATAAAACATTATAAAATTCGAAATTTAAGTGAGTGTGCAATTCACAGAGTAAGAAAGAGATAAGGGGGGTTTCTCCGGTGGAAAAGGGGCGGAGTTGTGTGCATAGATTTGTCGG
>NW_019396266.1:0-43528 GCF_000591075.1 Eurytemora carolleeae | reverse complement strand
GGGGGGGGGGCTACTTTATATATACCCTCATAAATGGGTTAAAGAGGGCAAAGTTTGATTTCCTATGACCTGAAAAGTCGGGTGGAGGGGGGGGGGAAGGGGGGTAAACTTTTCCAATTCTGGTTGCACATTGTATGATAAACGTGAAATGGCAATAATGGACACAAATGACAGAATCGCTTCCCATTACATGGTTCTTTGAAATGAGAATTGTTCAGGATTTAAATTAGATTGGATCATTTTCTCCATTTTCTGGTTCCTCAGATGTACTTTTTGTTAGACTTTAAATTATAAAGTAATTGTAACCGACTCTCAATTTAAGAATACCATAAACGATTGACAAGATTGTGTACGACTTTTGTAAGCCAGATAAATCTTGGCCATTTCTTGCATGTCACCTGCTGTAGAAATCCACTGGATAGCGGTTTGTCCTTTCGTATGAAAACAAAAATACGTCAATTCTTAATAAAATGACAATAAAAACCAATCATGAATTATTTGAATATTTGAAAATGTTAGCTGGTCTTATGTGTAGATATTTGATACTGTTATTAATACAATAGTTCTACCAGTAACTTGAAAATAAACTTATTAAGTGAAATGGGTCCGTGTACACTGCACAATTGTTGTGTTCCATGTGCATTGGATCTATTATTTAAAATCGATTTCCTATTCTTGTAGTTTTATGATTCATTCTGTAGTTTAGAAACCTATTTTCTGATTGGCTCAACATTAAATTCATTTAATTCTTGACTCCAGATACATATTGAGATAGGTAGATAAGACTTGACTCTAGATACAAATTGAGATAGGTAGATAAGACTTGACTCCAGATATATATTGAGATAGGTAGATAAGACTTGACTCCAGATACATATTGAGATAGGTAGATAAGACTTGACTCCAGATACACATTGAGATAGGTAGATAAGACTTGACTCCAGATACATATTGAGATAGGTAGATAAGACTAAATAGAAACGTGAAAAGCTAACGCGGACTGCTGATTGAAATATCAAAAAGAAAAAATGCCAAACAATTTGGAGAAACAATTCTTTCAATTCTTTCATCTTTTGTCGGAAATCCAAGACACGAACAGGGGAAACATGAGAAGGGTTGAATTCAAATCAGAGGAAGATAGATTGATAGATAGTAATATAGATATATAGATTTATGATTTGAAAGAATGGTTTCAAAACAGTTAAAAACATCTGCATTTTGAAGTAATGGAGAGGGTGAGGGTAAGAGATATATTCAAAGTGATTTGTAAACAAAATTTTATTTGTTAAACCAGATTTTTTTTGATTTTTGATATTTTACCAAGGTTAACGATTTAATTTTTTATATCTAAGAGAGCTGAATTTATTCAAAAAGCAACATCGTTATTTCAAGTTTTTCGTATCTATTTCATTTACAAACTGTTCCGAGCTTTATTTATATTATAGATACATATGTTTTTATAGCTATGTTGAGTTATCAATAAAGCTTAACACTAAACTTAAGATTTCGGTGCGTACTGTAGTAATCTGCAGTACACCGAAGATTATAGTAGTGTTTAGTGAAGAATGAAAATGCCTATTTTCAAATTTGAATATACCTCTACTCTTGGAGTATCTGAAGAGTGGTCACTGGCGTTTTAAAGTTTGCCGCATTTTAAGTGTGCAAAAGAGTTTTTGCCACAAACTCTGATTTCGTAATTTTTATATCTTTGCAACACATAGATCTTTGATATTTCAGACTTATCATAAATTATCAATCATTCTATGAGAACATTTATATTTAAGAACTGGTATACATCTTCGATGTAATACCCTCCTACTTGAGATATGAAACTGAAACATTTCAATATTACAATTACCTAATTGTGTATTAAATACTAAATTATAAATGTGTTCTCTATGTACAATGAATGATTCTAAAATTTGGATATACTTAGTGTTTATTTAGTATTTATGGCCCTACCTAGAGTTTTCAAGTTTATGTCCTCATCATCCCATTCTATTCCCTGGCATAAACTGTGTTCTGACCGCCTAGCTAATAAGCAGGCTTCACTTCTTCTTTTGTCCACTTTATTTAATATCTATTGTGTTTCACTGGTAGTTTACTTCTCAGGGAACTGATCAGACACTTTGCCCCAGTCACTTTTCCTCTTTTCAGTTTGATTCTGATATTTATAATTTTCAAAATAATTTCACAATAAAGCCAAGAAAGTACTCACTAGCGCGCGCATTTTTAACACATAGAACGTAGCTCCGCGCACAACAGAACTCGATTTAAAACTAAGTGTGCGCGGGAGGGAAATTTTTCTTGAGCACACGGGGTGTTGAGCGCGCATTATATTTAGACAACCATCCCAGGCCAGAGGAGTTACGATACCGCTTTATGTGGCGTTTAACTCTCCTCCCTATTAAGTAATGTATAATGTATTTTGCATCATATCAAGTACAGTAAATAATGAATTTTGGTTTTAGTATTACACCTCTTAACAACAAAGGATACACTAAACGAATAGAATTTAAATTAAAAAGGAAACGCTTTTCATTACTCTTAGAATTACCCACATCAAAGGATTGAGATTGAAAAAATTCTAAAAAGAAATATATATATTTGTATATTTATATATTTCTTGATTTTCTTTGATTGAATACACGATTTCAAAATATTTTATAGTTCCTGATCGTAAAAGCCCTAAAAAATTAATTAGCAAAAATTGCATTGTTGTATGTGTAAACTGCACTATAAAACAATTTGATCTTTTCTAGGTTTAATTTTGGGTTTGACTGTTTAAACAGTTTATTTGGGCAATTCAAGTTTAACAGTTTAGAGTGTTTAGATAGTTTAGCATTTTACTTCTTCAACCTTTTGGCTTTTTATAATCATGAACAATGTTCTTTAGTACGTAAAGTAGAAACTATTATTATTTTTTCAATTAAAATTTCAAAATGTCATAATGTCAGGATGTCATGATGTCATTATGTCAGGATGTTAGGATGTCAAAATGTCAGGATGTCAGGATGTCAGGTATCAGGATGTCAGGATGTCAGGATGTCAGGATGTCAGGATGTCAGGATGTCATGATGTCAGGATGTCATGATGTCAGGATGTCATGATGTCAGGATGTCATGATGTCAGGATGTCATGATGTCAGGATGTCAGTCATGATGTCAGGATGTCATGATGTCAGGATGTCATGATGTCAGGATGTCATGATGTCAGGATGTCATGATGTCAGGATGTCATGATGTCAGGATAGTAGGATGTCAGTATGTCAGGCTGTCAGTATGTCAGTATGTCAGGCTGTCAGGATGTCAGGATGTCAAGAGTTCAGGATGTCAGGATGTCAGGATGTCAGGATGTCAGGATGTCAAGAGTTCAGGATGTCAGGATGTCAGGATGTCAGGATGTCAGGATGTCAATCTTCAGAGATGTCTGAATTCAGAAGTTATTTCTAAAATCAAAAAGATAAAAAAGGCACTTGGCTGTTATCATGTCAGGATATCTAAATTTCAGGATGGATGTCATCACTTTTGCTGTCAAAATGACATGCTGCATAAACGGGATGTCAGGATGTCAGGATGTCAGAATGTTAAGATTCTAGGTTGCCATTTCATAAGGTTAGATATCATGAGATAAAGCTTGTTTACGATATTCTTTAGTTATTTACTTTCATATAATATGATTCGATTTATTCCGTGAATATTCTTTTTTATCGTATTTTAGGTTAAATGATTACTAGGACATTTACAACCTTTCCGTTGTAAATACTTGTATCTAGGATATGTAAGAAGTAAGTTGATTAATGAAAACCTGATAGATTAGTTGATAAAAAGAACTTCTCTCACTCCTTCAATCCATCCTTATCTTGACTGTTTAATTATCTATCTATCTATCTGTATCTATCTATCTATCTATCTATCTATCTGTATACTCGTATGCTCCATGGTGGTTTAGTATTTGAATCCTGTGAGTTTCTAATTTACATTGACTCCCCTGGATGTAACTAATCTTAGACAGAAGGAAGAAATCTAGAATATTCTAGGGAGGGTAAATATTGAAAAAGGGGATTTTCAGGAGGGGGGAGGGGAGAGGAGGATAGTTTTATTACAAGGATAAGGAGGGGCCTTTGTATATGTTTAAGGAGGAGAAGAAGGAATTAATAATAAATATGGAAGTGGGATGACTACATTTATATGCAAAGGAGAGTTCCGCCTTCAATAAGAAAAGGGGCGGAAAATGAAGTCAATGATATTTTAACGGAGGGACTTCCATCCCCTTACAAACAAATCCGAGCCGAATATGATTTTTTTCAAAATAGTGCTATTTACGTAAACGGTTTCATTGTAACGAGTGAATTTTTAATTAAAAATTTGTTTAAATTATCATCAACTATTAAAGTTTGAAAATCAAAGATTTTGTATATTTGATAATTGATGTTGATAAAGATATAATTGTAGAAGGGGGAGGGGGGTGGAGCCGATGCATCTAAAGGTCCCTATGACCCTGCGTTAACAATTAAGAGGCGGGACAAGAAATTATTTGTGGGTGTGTCTTCAGTTCTTTATTGTTAACCAGTCAGAGACCAGAGTATAGGCATCGTCATNGTTGGTCTAGTTGGTCTAGTTGGTCTAGTTGGTCTAGTTGGTCTAGTTGGTCTAGTTGGTCTAGTTGGTCTAGTTGGTCTAGTTGGTCTAGTTGGTCTAGTTGGTCTAGTTGGTCTAGTTTGGTCTTTGAGCAGGAAATGCAATTTTACGTGCATGACTCTACATTTATAAATTATAGTATATTGATTTGAGAACTTTAAAAAAATAAATAATTTTATTTAATTCGATCTCCTTAAATAAATATAGTGAATCATACATCTAGAATACAAAAAAAAATAGAAAAGGCGATGCAAGCCAGCATTTCTAATAACTGTTTTATATATAAAAGTGATTAACTAAAATGGAACCCATACAACTCTGGACTAGTAAGACGATTGTTATAATTTAGAATAAAGTCCAATGAACAAAAAAAACAGAAATTTTGCCGTTTAATAGATTCATTTTACTTTACAAGTTGATTTTCAAGCAACTGGTTATATTATTTGCTTCATCTATAGTTTATATAGATCATTTTACATCAAATACACATAATATTGCTAAAATATAGATCATATAGATTATTTTACATCAAATACACATAATACTGCTAAAATATAGATCATATAGATCATTTTACATCAAATAAACATAATATTGCTAAAAAATATTTCATATAGATCATTTTACATCAAATACACATAATATTGCTAAAATATAGATTATATTGATCGTGTAGTTCATATAGATGATTTTAAATCAAATACACATAATATTGCTAAAATATAGATCATATAGATCATGTAGTTCATATAGATGATTTTAAATCAAATACACATATTATTGCTAAAATATAGATCATATAGATCATGTAGTTCATATAGATGATTTTAAATCAAATACACATATTATTGCTAAAATATAGATCATATAGATCATATAGTTCATATAGATGATTTTAAATCAAATACACATAATATTGCTAAAATATGATTTTACATCAAATACACATAATATTGCTAAAATAGTTTTCATATTCCTCAGTTTTATGGGGCCCAATATATGAACAAACAGGGAATTGGTATAGGGTTTACATGCATGCTCATAGCCCAATCTTTCATGGCCAGCTCATTGAAAAAAAAATTAGACTGATAACTTTAATAGTTTAGCTGCTAGGGAGGGTTGAAAAAAATGCCAAAAAAGGGTAAAAAAATGCAGAAACAATTTTTGTATTGTTTTAACTAAATAGCAAAGTGTGACACGTGTTTTAACATCCATTTTTAAGGGCTTTTCAGAACTGTAGCCTTAATCACAAAAAAATTATGGGCTATTTTAGTTTTTTTTTACACAGACTGGATTTTTTACTGCCCTGTAACCTACCCATGCATTAAAAAAATGTCTTTAATTTTTTTTTTATTTCACGGTGATAGAGTCAAAAATGAGAATGCTAGGACAAAAAAAACTTTAGAGGGGGGGGGGGGTGGTTGCTAATTATCGAGTAATTTTAAAAGAAAATATCGAATATCTAGTTTAACTTCATGAGGGTTTTTAGTAATTTGACAACACACTTCGCCCCCACCAACTCTACCTGCCTAGGTTAATTTACCTAGCCTATTTCAAGATATTTTACAATTTTTAGTCTGCAAATCTTTGGATCAGAAAAATCTGAGGGTAATTTTCTCTAGGTCACATGAGCATTTCAAACATGAAAATCATAAGCTTTTGGCGGATAGCAATAAGACGAGAAATAAGATAACGACTAACTATATTTTTTATCTAAGTTTACAAAGTAGAAAATATATATCATGACGTGGCTTCTGGAAAACTCCCTCTATTCTTCTACTTGCCGCGAAAGGTTCTTCTTAGGAAAGACGACTTTCATAGCCGCCACAAGCTGACTTTCATAAACTTCTATTAGTACAAAAAAAATTTAATTTACCTTCACACCTTATACATACCCTTCTGCATTCTTCCTTTATCCTTCTACTTCCTTTCTTGGTTGTGAATTCCCTTCCACTTCTACATTTATCTTTCTACTTCCTTTCTTGTTTATGAATTCCCTTCCACTTATGCATTTATCCTTCTACTTCCTTTCTTGGCTATGAATTCCCTTCCACTTCTGCAGTTATCCTTCTACTTCCTTTCTTGGCTATGAATTCCCTTCTACTTCTGCAGTTATCCTTCTACTTCCTTTCTTGGCTATGAATTTCCTTCCACTTCTGCAGTTATCCTTCAACTTCCTTTCTTGGCTATGAATTCCCGTCCACTTCTGCAGTTATCCTTCTACTTCCTTTCTTGGCTATGAATTCCCGTCCACTTCTGCAGTTATCGTTCTACTTCCTTTCTTGGCTATGAATTCCCTTCTACTTCTGCAGTTATCCTTCTTCTTCCTTTCTTGGCTATGAATTCCCTTCCACTTCTGCAGTTATCCTTCAACTTCCTTTCTTGGCTATGAATTCTCTTCCAATTCTTCATTTATCCTTCCACTTACTTTCTTGGCTATCAATTCCCTTCCACTAGCTGCATTTATCCTTCTATTTCCTTTCTTGGTAATGAATTTCCTTCCACTTCTGCAGTTATCCTTCAACTTCCTTTCTGGGCTATGAATTCTCTTCCACTAGCTGCATTTATCCTTCTATTTCCTTTCTTGGTAATGAATTCCCTTCCACTTCTGCAGTTATCATTCAACTTCCTTTCTTGGCTATGAATTCCCTTCCACTTCTACATTTATCCTTCTACTTTTTTTCTTGGCTATGAATTCCCTTCCACTTCTACATTTATCCTTCTACTTCCTTTTTTGGCTATTAATTCCCTTCCAATTCTTCATTTATCCTTCTAATCCCTTTCTTGTCTATTAATTCCCTTCCAATTCTTCATTTATCCTTCTGCTTCCTTTTGTGCCATGAACTACCTTCCCCAGCTTCATTTTTCCACTCTGTCCCTCTTTTACTCTGCATTTTTAATTCTCCGTCCTAAGCTTCCCATGACCTCTTTACTTTTCCATTCACCTTGTCTCCTTCTGTATTTTCATATTCATCCGTGCCCTCCCTCTCTTTTCTGCATTTTTCCCTCTTAACGTCCTGTAAACTTAAACTCTTTGCTGAAGCATCTATAAAACCTGTAGTTAACAATGAAAACTTGTGAAAAATAGTTTAATGTTAATCTTTACAACAAATCATTCATTGATTAACTATAAACCTAAGTTTACAACTTCACTTTTTACACTGTAATAACAATAAACCTTAATAAGCATACATTGTGTTATCCTAAAGTATATCTTTTACTTTTCCCATCTTTGCTAGAAAAGAGAATTAGTTTTGTTTTTTAGGATAAAGAAGGTTTGGTCTATGATAAAGTTGGTTTGTTCTATGATAAAGTAGGTTTGGTCTATATTAAAGTTGATTTGGTTTATGATAAAGTAGGTTTGGTCTATGATAAAGTAGGTTTGGTCTATGATAAAGTAGGTCTAGTCTAGGATAAAGAAGCTTTGGTCTATGAACAAGTAGATTTGGTCTATGATAAAGTAGGTTTGGTCTATTATAAAGTAGGTTTGGTCTATGATAAAGTAGGTTTGGTCTATAATAAAGTTGATTTGGTTTATGATAAAGTAGGTTTGGTCTATGATAAAGTAGGTTTGGTCTAGGATAAAGTAGGTTTGGTCTATAATAAAGTTGATTTGGTTTATGATAAAGTAGGTTTGGTCTATGATAAAGTAGGTTTGGTCTATGAAAAAGTAGGTTTGGTATATGATAAAGTAGGTTTGGTCTATGATAAAGTAGGTTTGGTTTATGATAAAGTAGGTTTGGTCTATGAAAAAGTAGGTTTGGTATATGAAAAAGTAGGGTTTGTCTATGATAAAGTAGGTTTGGTCTATGATAAAGTAGGTTTGGTCTAAGATAAAGTAGGTTTGGTCTATGATAAAGTAGGTTTGGTCTATGATAAAGTAGGTTTGGTCTATGAAAAAGTAGGTTTGGTCTGTGATAAAGTAGTTTGCCTGATATAAACACAGACATTGTAAACAGACACAAACCTGTGATTGTATTGTAACCCTAAACCTTGAACACACGCAACAATTTCTAGGCTGTCCTCACTTTTCAATTTAAAATTAGTTTAATTACATGCTGATGTTTTTATATTTCCTTAAATTCTGTTTTCCCGCTGTTTTTATTAATTTAATTCCAACCTTTTCCCTCCCAATGTCGACCGAGCCGACAGGTTAATTTTATCCTGTCATGTACATATTGTACAATTGTAGGGTTATCAACATGTTTACATATTGTGTGTATTTGGGCGTGGTCTGTGTTCTTGAATGAGTTAACTAAAATATTTGTATTTACTTTATCATGCACAATGCACAAAAAAGGAGGTCAAGGTTTAAACTTATGCTGATAATATTGCCGAAAATTATGTTTTTTATAGGAAACACATTTATTTTATTTGTAAAAGATGTTCATCATACGATTTTCGTTTCACCCGAATTTAATTAAATCTAGAAAAAATATAGTATTTAGTCCCTGCGTAGTCCCTTTAAGTGCAAAGATCTAATTTTTCACTTTTTCTCTCTTTTCACTTTCACTTTCACTTTTTCCTAAAGGTATCGGTTGCCCACGTACAACTGTATAGTCCCTAGCTGTATATTTATAATTCCTGTTGGCCCCTGTTTAGTCCCTGTACAGTCCCTGTATATTTATAATTCCTGTATGGCCCCTGTAAAGTCCCTGCATAGTCCCTGTATATTGTATGGCCCCTGTAAAGTCCCTGTATAGTCCCTGTATATTGTATGGCCCCTGTAAAGTCCCTGTATAGTCCCTGTATATTGTATGGCCCCTGTATAGTCCCTGAAGGGTCTGAGATGATTTAAAGAACTCATCTTACAGTTTATTGACGCTGGATAAAGTTTACAGTGTGGGATACCACAACTGTTTAGGATCCATCATAGTTTATTGTTTATTGTCTAGTCCCGACACAATCTGCTAGAAGATAGATAGATAGATAGATAGATAGATAGATAGATAGATAGATAGATAGAGAGATAGATGGATAGATAGATAAATAGATAGATAGATTTTTTGATTTAATGCTTGCTTGATTGATTGTTTGATTGATTGATTAATTGCCTGGACAATGGATATACATGTATAAAAGAATCAAATTAAAGTAGTAAATGGAAAGATAATAAAACAAATAATAATATTAGACAGATGTGTGGACAATAGACAAGTAGACAAGTAGACCAGAAGACAAGTAGGCAAGTAGACAAGTAAAAAAGTAGACAAGTAGACCAGAAGACAAGTAGACAAGTAGAGAAGTAGACAAGTAGACAAGTAGACAAGTAGACAAGTAGACAAGGAGATATGTAGACAAGTAGACAAGTAGACAAGTATACAAGTAGACAAGTAGACTAGTAGACAAGTAGACAAAAAGACAAGTAGACAAGTAGACAAGTAGACAAGTAGACAAGTAGAGAAGTAGACAAGTAGACAAGTAGACAAGTAGACAAGTAGACAAGTAGACAAGTAGACAAGAAGACAAGAAGGCAAGTAGACAAGAAGACAAATAGACAAGTAGACAAGTAGACTAGTAGACAACTATACAAATAAAGGAGGAGACAAATAGACAAGTAGACAAGTAGACATGTAGACAAGTATACAAGTAGACAAGTAGACAAGTAGACAAGTAGACTAGTAGACAAGTAGACAAGAAGACAAGTAAACAAGTAGACAAGTAGAAAAGTAAACAAGTAGACAAGTAGACAAGTAGACAAGTAGACTAGTAGACAAGTAGACAAGAAGACAAGTAAACAAGTAGACAAGTAGAAAAGTAAACAAGTAGACAAGTAGACAAGAAGACAAGTAAACAAGTAGACAAGATAACAAGTAAACAAGTAGACAAGTGGACAAGTAGACAAGTAGACAAGTAGACAAGAAGACAAGTAGACAAATAGACAAGTAGACAAGAAGACAAATAGACAAGTAGACAAGTAGACCAGTAGACAAGTAGACTAGTAGACAATTATACAAATAAAGAAGGAGACAAGTCGACAAGTAGACAAGTAGACAAGTAGACATGTAGACAAGTATACAAGTATACAAGTAGACAAGTATACAAGTAGACAAGTATACAAGTAGACAAGTAGACTAGTAGACAAGTAGAAAAGTATACAAGTAGACAAGTAGACAAGGAGATATGTAGACAAGTAGACAAGTAGACAAGTATACAAGTAGACAAGTAGACTAGTAGAAAAGTAGACAAGTAGACAATTAGACATGTAGACAAGTATACAAGTAGACAAGTATACAAGTAGACAAGTAAACTAGTAGACAAGCAGACAAGAAGACAAGCAGACAAGTAGTCAAGTAGACAAGTAACCAAGTAGACAAGTAGACAAGTAAACAAGTAGACAAGTAGACTAGTAAACAAGTACACAAGTAGACAAGTAAACAAGTAGACAAGTAGACTAGTAAACAAGTAGACAAGTAGACAAGTAAGCAAGTAGACACGTTAACATTAATATGTCCAAGGATTTGTATAACGGTATGATAATAATACAACGCCTAGCTTTACCCCTGGGCTTTACAAGGTGACAATTGTCAGCTGCTGTTATTGATACTGATGGATAAAACACAGGTTTTAACGGAAATAATTGAAACAACATATTTGATTTAGAACATGTGTAGTTGTTCATCCTCTATCTGTTCATCTTTCTATCTTATCATCCTCTATCTGTTGATATTTCTGTCTGTTCATCCTCTATCTGTTCTTTCTATCTTATCATCCTCTATCTGTTGATATTTCTGTCTGTTCATCCTCTATCTGTTTATCTTTCTATCTTATCATCCTCTATCTGTTGATATTTCTGTCTGTTCATCCTCTATCTGTTCATCTTTCTATCTGTTCATCTTTCTATCTGTTCATCATCTTTCTATCTGTTCATCTTTCTATCTGTCCATCTTTCTATCTGTTCATCTTTCTATCTGTCCATCTTTCTATCTGTTCATCTTTCTATCTGTTCATCTTTCTATCTGGTCTTCATTCTATCTGTTATTCTTTCTATCTGTTCATCTTTCTATCTGTTAATCTATCCCTTCCCTAGCTATATGTATGTTAATTGTTAATCTATCCCTTCTCTAGCTTTATGTATGTTAATTGTTAATCTATCCCATGTATGTTAATTGTTAATCTGTCCCTTCTCTAACTATATGTATGTTAATTGTTAATCTATCCCTTCTCTAGCTATATGTATGTTAATTGTTAATCTATCCCTTCTCTAGCTGTGTGTATGTTAATTGTTAATCTATCCCTTTTCTAAATATATTTTTTGGTAAACAAAGAAACTACAGAAACAAGAGACTGGAATTTTTGCCACATACTCGGATTTTCTAATACCTATCACGTCAAACTAAAGTAAACTGCAAAACTATAAACTTATAACTTCTTTAATAGGTGAGCTATTGAGAATGATAACATGTTTTTGCATTTTTTCTTTCTCCTACTTGTGAGTAAAATCAGAACTAGAGAAGCAATGAGATCACAAAGTCTTACCAATAATGTCAATTGAACTTGACCTTCTCCTCTTGGTTAGATTGCAGTGCTATATCTTTGTTACCCGATGTCGTAGAACTATGAATTATTTTAGATAAAATAATCAAAGATTTACACCATTAGCTGCATGGATACGGGGATTAGAAATTTGAGTTTGAGCCGATGACTCGATTCCTTACCCATTCATAAAATTAAAATTTTTAAATACAGCCAAAAGGAATAGTTTTTTTACTTTTTAGTTTCACTTATAATGAAAAAAACAGGTTTTTAGAATTGCATTCTCTTACTTATAATCGGCTTTAAACTACTTTACGGTTCATTATTTTTGTTGTACCTTTTCGGCACAAACTTAGATTTATAGTTTAACACAGGCCGCACATCCTAGATAGAGAGGTTTCAAGTTAGTCTTGATAAAGATCTCAACCATTAGTATAGGTCGGAGATACAAAGCAAACCTGAGGACGAGATGGTGATTCTAGGTATTTACATCTTTCTATCCTTTAAATCTAAATAGACAATCGTGAAAAACAAAATGAATGGGAGGTTTCGTTAAAAAGTCTGTACAATGGATATTAGGTACTTTCCTTCCTTCCCTGATCTAACATTTCCAAACTGTTCTTCACCTCAGCGCTCGGCAAGACTTTTTCTAGCCACAGCGCTCGGTGCTCTAGTTGTCTGAGCTTATATTTTCTAACTTACAAGGAGAGTTCGCGTGAATTGACAGGGGTACATAGAGTGTTATTGAATTGAATTCTATATCGATCGCTACTAATTTTACTTTTATCGTTGCGTATGTAATAATAAAAAAATGGTTAAAAACGTCTTATATACCCATACAAATTCACAGAGTTGCATTATTCCACTCAGATCGTAAATAATAGTATTTATTTTAAATTATCTAAATAATTAGTTTTACATTGAAATGCATTTGTTATGAATTTATATGGAGACGATATACACTGTTATATATATAAGCATAAGATGTTTCAAGCCTAAAAAGTAAAATTAATAGCGATCAATATCGAATTCAATTCCCTTTCTCGAAATAAATTGTTGGTTGTACATCCCTCTAAAGTAGACATTGTGCCCCCTCCCCTTCAAAAAACCCCTTTAAGACATACAACAATGTAGATCATGACTAAATACTATATAAGAGGAGCTACTAAGTCACAATGTCGTTCCAGTAATGTCTTATAAACTTGACTTTTTCCTTCTACCTAGTTTTCAGTGACAATGAAGATGCCAGTTAAATTCTCAAAAAAAAAAATGTTGTCAGCAAATTTGTCACAATATGCTTCTTTCTAATTCGTAAATTAATCTTTTGTCTATTAAAAAGGCCCTTGGCTGGACTATTCCAAATTTTCCAACATGGAATTGATTAAGCTGAAATACTACTACTACTCTANTGGGGGGTGTCCAACAGTGTTTAGTGTACACTCTCCTCTACAACCTGTGTGTGGTCAAACCTTAGCTCTGAAAGATATCATTAGAGGAAACAGGATTCATGAGTGGATGTGCATTTTAAAACAAAACTTACAGGTTGCAGAACATTAAATTAAATTTCAGTGAAAGTTTAAAGAAAACTTGAAAGGTAGGTAAGGTTTCGTAGATTACTTTTCTTTTAGGTTAAAGTTTACAGGTCACTGTACAGTTAAGATAAAGATTCAAAGACAGAGTCTAAATTAATTTTTTTAAATTTGTAACCTCAAATTGTTGAAAACTTTAAAAAATATTTTCAAAAAATGCTTTATAACATTTGTTTCTGGTTTAAATCGAGTAAGATCCACCAGAAATCCCATATAAGGTTACTGTGGGAAGAATGTAATGTATATATAACAGTTTTGCAACATACTTTTTTTTTCTTTCAAAAGTCAACAATTATGGACAAGGTTAAAGGAATTAAATTATATTTTATAAAAAGAGTTATCCGTAATTTGTGGTTTTCATCCAGTTTAGAATAAACAAAAATTCTAAAAAATGTTAAAACATTTCAACCCTTTTTGTGCTCTGGGTGTCTGGGGACGTCTGAAAAGCAGATGTTAACTTTTTAAAGATTAAATTTATTTTTATTCCATACCAGCAGCTGCAGTTGGCTATATTTGAGCTCTTAATAAGGACAGTTTAATGATCGCTGTATTCACAACAAAGATATGAAGAATAAGTTCTAATCTACAATCCTAATTTTCTTTGAACTTGTCAAAAATGTATCTTAACTTTAATAAAATAATAAATTTGGAATTGAGTCTGTGCCACAAACTCAAATTTGCTATGCCCTATATTTAAATAACCTGAGGGCGTAAACCTTTTATATCTCAATCTATAATAGTTGGATGTGACAGAATTCATAGTTTGAAATAACTAAGGTCTACGAAATTGCAAATATATAGGGATAGGAAAATCAGAGTTTGTGGCAAAAACTTAATTTCTTTTTACGTAAATGTTATTTTTGACTCCTAACCCCCCTCCACTCAAACAATTTGATAAACCGTAAAAGCTATAAAATTGGATCACTTAAACAAGTTTAATATTAAAACACACGTTTCATTTTATTTATACATATTTTGCACAGTAACCTACACGGTTAAATTCTCTTGTTGCAATCTAAAGATTGAAAGAAGCATTTGGAAAAATCCTGATAGTTTTTTCTCGTTGAAACACGTGCATTTAGTAATGAGTGATGCCCGCTGTCCTGTATGACCTGTTTCATAATAAGTAGTATCTATATGATTATGGTCTCAGGTTACACTAAATTAGCCTGGGGGAGGGGAAGGGTGGGTGGGGGGGGGGGTCAAATTAGTTGAATTACTGATGGTTTAGTTTCTCACATCACCCAAAAGGGTAAACTATAAATCTAAATAAATTGATAATTTAATTGAGTCTTTACCACAAACTCTGATTTTCAAATTCCTAAATCTTTGCAATCCAATAGCATAAGCCTTTGAATTCTGTAACATTAAATATTCTAAGGTTTACGCAATCAGACTCTAAAGATATATTATTAGATTATTAAACAAATTTGAGTTTGTGGCAAAGTCTCAAATCCTTTGCGTGATAAGTTGATTTGTTTAGATAAAAATGTCGAAATAAAATCATAAATTATCTAGACTCGACATAGGAATTATATATTATTGTGACAGAATATTTTTTAAGTGCAAAAAATAATGTTAGTAATAGTGTTTAATATTTAACATGGTTTATAGGAAGATTGATAAATGCAACTAGTTAGTCAAGAGTAGCATATTAGAGTGCAAATGTTGAGATATGCATTTATGCATAAATTGAGTTTCAATTAAGGTTTCTTTCAAGATGAAACTTGACTTTCAAACAATGTTCTCTGTCATAACCAGGCAGGATAATTTATGCCAGATTCTACACTTGATTTGGCTTGGAATAGATCATAGTGCTTTAGGGAAATATGGAAACACCTCGATATAGAAACTTACATATAGAAACCTAAATATAGAAACCTAGATATAGAAACCTAGATATAGAAACCTAAATATAGAAACTTACATATAGAAGCCTAGATATAGAAACCTAGCTATAGAAACCTAGATTTAGAAACCTAGATATAGAAACCTAAATAAAGAAACTTACATATAGAAACCTAGATATAGAAACTTACATATAGAAGCCTAGATATAGAAACCTAGCTATAGAAACCTAGATTTAGAAACCTAGATATAGAAACCTAAATATAGAAACCTAGCTATAGAAACCTAGATATAGAAACCTAGATATAGAAACCTAGATATAGAAACCTAGATATAGAAACCTAGATATAGAAACCTAGATATAGAAACCTAGATATAGGAATCTAGATATAGAAACCTAGATATAGAAACCTGGATTTAGGAATCTAGATATAGAAACCTAGATATAGAAACCTAGATATAAAAACCTGGATATAGGAATCTAGATATAGAAACTTACATATAGAAACCTAGATATAGAAACCTAGATATAGAAACCTAGATAAAGAAACCTAGGTATAGAAACCTAGATATATGAACTTACATATAGAGACAAAGATATAGAAACCTAGATATAAAAACCTAGATATAGAAACCTAGATATTGAAACCTGGATATGAGAATCTAGATATAGAAACCTAAATATAGAAACCTAGGTATAGAAACCTAAATATAGAAACTTACATATAGAAGCCTAAATATAGAAACCTAGCTATAGAAACCTAGGTTTAGAAACCTAGATATAGAAACCTAGATATAGAAACCTAGATAAAGAATAGAAACCTAAATAAAGAAACTTACATATAGAAACCTAGATATAGAAAACTAGATATAGAAACCTAGATATAGAAACCTAGATATAGAAACCTAGATATAGAAACCTGGATATGGGAATCTAGATATAGAAACTTACATATAGAAACCTAGATATAGAAAACTAGATATAGAAACCTAGATATTGAAACCTAGAGATAGAAACCTAGTTATAAGAACCTATATATAGCAACCTAGATATAGATACCTTGATATAGAAACCTATATAAAGATACCTTAATATAGAAACCTAGATATAGAAACATAGATAAAGAAACCTAGATATAGAAACTTAGATAAAAAACCTAGATGTAAAAACCAAGATATAAATACCTAAACATGGAAATCTAGATAAATAAACGAAGACTAACACTTTGCCACATAAAAAATAAACTTTAATATAAAACGCTAGATATTTAATCGTATTATTTAATCCTTATCGGCAAGCCCTGTTTGCTTAACCCTATCCCTGCTGGGGTACTTGAAAACCAGGATACGCTGGGGGGGGGTCAATTTGACCCCCCCCCCTCTAAATCCCATGTTTTATGTCCAAATATGACAAATGATACATCATTAGAAAGCTCTTGTGCTCTACTTTTAGAATCTGCAAAAAAATTTGCAAATTTGCGAAAATTGAATTTTTTATCGCAAAATCCAGTTTTATAGTAAAAATGTTTGCAAAAATTTTTTTTTCCAAAAAATCAAAAATAATACATTTTTGAAAAGCCCTTGACCATGCCATTTCAAATATGCAAAAATCTTTGCAAAATTTTAAATAACCTGATTTTTAATCAAGAAAAACTAAAAATGTCCAAATTTCCTTTGACAGGTTGTTTGCAAAAAATTTGCAATTTTTTTTCGCAAAACTTGTGCAATCAGTTTCCTTATGTCATAGGTTTTCCAAAAAGCTAAATTTTATCAAAATCTGACAAGTGAAAGTGGGTCAAAACAAAGATTTAGTTTGTTACAGGCAAAAGCAGTCATTCAGGCAGTGTGCCTGAGGACTCAGGCAGTTAGTATTAAAGCCCGGTTTTAGGCCTAAAGGGAGGGCTTTGGGTATGTAAGAAAAGTCAGAAAATTTCAACAGCCTCAGACCAATACTTTTTGAAGAGTTATGTAAAAAAAACTACAGGGGGGGGGTCAAATTGACACCCCCCCGGCAGGAATAGGGTTAATGGGATTTTATTAATGGTTTTGAGACACTCTGTTCCAAAAATAAAATGTGAATTCCTAGTAGAGATCTATGATAATATGAATATCAATATAAACTAAATTACACAGCACTAAATATACAATATGTTTTCTGAGTAAAGAGCAATAAAGTACACTCCCCATTTTTCAAAAATAAAACTAATAAAACAAATATAAAATGAAGAATACAAAACGACATGATCATAGCAGATGTATGTATTTATATGTTTTTTATGTCATTCTAAGCTATAATAAACAAAACAAAACTATTTCTAAAAACTAAATTTGAAGAGTCAATATTACTGAAGAAGAGTGTCATGGCGGTTTACACAGAAAAGTATACAGAGAACTGTTACAAACGGATTTTCAGATAAACATCGGGGGAGGAAGGAAAACAATATGTTAGATAGTACCCGGTGAAGAGTGAAACTAAACAGTTTTAGAAAATACTTTTTTCTTTTAAAATTTTTGTCTAAAATAAAGTTACTAAACTATTTTGATTTCTTAAATATTCAAATTTGTAATTTCATGATTTTAAAATTCTTGTTTAAAGGAACAGACCGGCTATGCAAGGTAGTTAAACTGAGTATGCAGTGTTGTGGAAAAATTCTTTAGGATTCATTCGAGACTTATAAAACTTTTCCACGATGTATAATTACTGAGTTTGAGTGCATAGTTGACGTTCAAAATCATGAATTTGGGAGGATACGTTTTCAGAATCGGTTTTTAAAATTATTAAATAAAGTAAAAATTATATAGTAAACTAATTTGATGGAACATATTTCTCAAACGAAATTTGTCAATAAATCAATGCTAGAATCAATTATTTTATTTTCATCATTATATTGAATGTCTTATTTTTTACGAATTTGTTCGCAGATTTCTACAAATTCTTCAAATGTCATCTTTTCAATAATAATTCCAGAAAATCTTTGTGAATAATGAATAATAGATTAATGTGAAAATATAAACTAATAATTGAACAAGATTACTTATTTTCGATGATAAGATTAATTTTTATTTTCTCAACCTGTTCCTAAACAACTTAATTAGTTTACTGTAGAATTTTGTGTGCATTTGTTGTCGTCGTTATTGCATAATTTAAAGAAAAAAATTATGAAAACGTATCCACCCAAAAGTACGATTTTGAACGTCGACTTTAACCTCAAACTCAGGATTTACATATCTTTAAACAATTTTATATGTCTCAAATGAACCCTAAAGAATTTGTCCACAACACTGCATACTCAGCTCATACTACCTTACATAGCCGGTCTGTCCCTTTAAAAAATCAAAACTTTTCGATTTAGGCCTAATTTTCTTAAAAATTTGAAACTGAATTGGGATTCGAAAATCATTAAACTAATGTGAAGGTATGTATTAGTTTTATTTATTTGCTCTAAGAAATTCTATTTTCAAAATAAAAAAGAAGTAAAAAAATTAACTACGAATTTTGGAATACATCTTTGAAAAGAATACAATTTCAAGGGGTTTCTACAATTAAATTTCATATGAATTTGTAAATAGAAATCACATCAAACTGAAGTAAATTGCTTGGAAGATTTTTTCGATAATAACTTCCCTTATTGAAGAGCTATTGAAAAGAACAAAAATATTTTGCATTTATAATATGTAACTAGATAGATATTTCCTCATTTTGAGCGTTAAATCTAACCTAGAGGAGCAACACAGTCACAAAGTCGTAAGAGTGGTGTCGCATAAGTTTTACCTTCTCTTTCTGTCTAGTGTTCAGTGAAACAAAATAAAGTAGAAAGTAAAACTATTTTCACTTTAGGTTGTGAGCTTTTTTGCGGATAAATTAATTTGTCTTCACTGATTTTAAAAATTTTGCGAAAATGAAAACTAGCAGAAAACTAAGAATGTATATATATATAAACAAAATATAATATGCAATAATACAAGAGGAAAGATAACTTATTATTATATTATATAAATATAGAAAGTAGAATTAGTAGATATAAATATAGAAAGTAGAACGAGAAGATATAGATAAATACTCATGTATTAAGCACAATGACAGGTTGATTGAGTTTTTGCTTTCATTTCCAGCTTGCATGTATTCAGCATGTAACAAAGGCCTTACTCCAATAGTTTCTTTTAAGTCTGTATCGTTCAAATACAACTTGCTCTAGAACTCAATGTTCTACAATACTACTTTAGTCTGTATCAATCCAGATACAACACTCTCTGTATTCTCAATGTTTATCGTACAGATACAACTCACTCTCGAACTCAATGTCCGATCGATAATACTTCAGTCAGTATCAATCCAGATACGACGCTTTATGTATTCTTTTAGTCTGTATCGTGCAGACTGCAGATACAGACGCTCTATTTTGGGTTTTATGGTACATATGTTAAATTAATGAAAGTAGTTAAATTAAATCGTAGTTAGGATACAGACAAAGTTACAACGTACACGGTGGACTAAGTCAGTGGGGTCGGTCAAACAGGCCTAGGATTAGGCCGGGTACTGTAAAAAGTCTGAACACGCGCCATGGGAGTTGTAATAGTTATCCTTCCGACAAGACTATGCCAAGAAAATTGACCCCTGTCGTATGTTAATTAGTCTGGTTAGGGCGACGTACTGTACAGAATGTGGAACCGGGCTTCCATCGGTCTAACGTGCGTAATATATACAGGGTGAGTAAAAAAACTGTGATTTGCGGCGCCTGGTGCAAAATTGTACCTTTCTTTGTGCAACTCTCCAGTATGGTGTTTTTTCAATATTTTTTGAAAATTTGTAATTTATTTGGTACTTCAATGACCCAAAAGAGAATTTGCGAACTTTTTTTTTCACTCAAAATCAAAAGTTTAGAAAAACAAAAATGTGTATATAAATTTGTTTAAAGATTGAATCAAAGAACCACAGAAAATTTGCAAAATTGTAATGAGAAAATTCGCAATTTTTTAGTTCTGGTCTAATTTTTAAGGAAAAGTTATTTCAATTCTCTAGTTCCTTTCTTCTTAGTATATTCTAAAGTATTAAATATACGCTGTTCAGTTCAAACCTTAAGAATAATTGAAAACAATTTTTCCGTAAAAATTAGACCAGAACTGAAAGTTGCGAAGTTTTAAACTATGATTTGCCAAAGAAATTGAGTCTTTGTAACAAATTCTGATTTTCTACTACCTATATTTTTCCCACCTAATGGTGTAAACCTTTGATATTTAAAACTTATATTTTTTCCAAACAGAATTCATAGTTTGAAATATCTAAGGTCTACGGCATTGGATTACAAAGATATAGAGATAAGAAAATCATAGTTTGTGACAAAGACTCAATTCCTTTTCTGATTTCTTATTTTTTGATTTATTTCCTTCAAATCTAAAAACTTTCCGGTCGCCATTTTTTTGTGTTTTTAAGGCCTGTCATGGGCAGTAAAAAGATGAAAAAGATTATTTCACATTTAAGTTAATGCATAAAATTTAAACAAAATAAATTTCGAAATATATTAAAACTTTTGTATTAAATTCTGTCTATATATGTAGAGTAAAGTGCGTTTCCCAATAATATATTTGATGTGCGTAATTATGATAAAACAGAGACTTATTTTATTCAATGACCTACAAATCCAAGTTGGAGAGCAAACAAATTGAAATGAAAAACTATTAAGCTTAATATTATTATTAAAATTAACTTTTTAAATATCTAGAGATACAAAAAGAGGGTTTTTTGTACTTTTTTTACTTGTCAATTAATATGTATCTGTATCTTCTGGTTTGTGCATGTGAGTGTGTGTGTGTGTACCGTGCCCGACAGCAAGTTCGTGTTCTTAATCTTAAAATATTGAAATTTGGTCAAAATATTGAAAATACCGAGCAGGAAGAAAACCCGACCCAGTCACATCCCGACCATCTTTTCTTATACCAACCTTATACTCATACCGACCTTTTTGGTACCAACCTACCCCTTATTCCGACCTTCTTTTCTTATACCAACCTTCCCCTTTTCCGACCTTCTTTTCTTATACCAACCTACCCCTTATTCCGACCTTCTTTTCTTATACCAACCTTCCTCTAATTCCGACCACTTTTCTTATAACATCCTACCCCTAATTCCGACCTTCTTTTCTTATACCAACCTACCCCTTATTTCGACCTTCTTTTCTTAGACCAACCTACCCATTAATCCGACCTTCTTTTCCTATACAAACCTTTTACTCATACCTCAACCTTCTATACCAACCTACCCCTTATTCCGACCTTCTTTTCCTATTTCAACCTACCCCTTAACCCGACCTACTTTTCTTATAACATCCTACCCCTAATTCCGACCTTCTTTTCTTATACCAACCTACCCCTTATTTCGACCTTCTTTTCTTAGACCAACCTACCCCTTAATCCGACCTTCTTTTCCTATACAAACCTTTTACTCATACCTCAACCTTTCTCTATACCAACCTACCCCTTATTCCGACCTACTTTTCTTATACCAACCTACCCCTTATTCCGACCTCCTTTTCTTATACCAACCTACTCCTTATTCCGACCTTCTTTTCTTATACAAACCTACCTCTTATTCTGACCTTCTTTTCTTAGACCAACCTACCCCTTATTCCGACCATCTTTTTATATACAACCTTCACCTCATCCCGACCTACTTTTCCTATAACAACCTACCCCTCATCCCGAGATTATTTTCTAATCCACGTTCTTTCGACATCCCATCTTCCTCTCATCCCAGCCTTCTTTTCTTATACCAACCTTACCCTTACCTCGACCTTTTTTCTTATACCAACCTACATACCCCTCATCCAGACCAACTTTTATTATACAACCTACCCCTCATCCCGACATTATTTTCTTAACCCGACGTTTTACCTCTTCCCAATTTGCCCCTCATTTAAACACGCCAAATCTCAACATTCCCCCCTCCCGACATTCCAGTTTCTAGCTTCATGTCATGTCTGACCTACACCACTTAAACTAAACCTTCTTTTCTAACGTAATTATGTAGTGGCATGTTAAAATTATTCAAAAAAGTTTAAAATTTGACATAAAATATACAGATCTTAAAACTTGAATAGCTTTAGATCTGGGACCCATTTGTAATGTAGTTACTTTATTCAGTTTTTGAAAAATATCACTATTAGAAAAAAATTATTTTTTTTTGAAGTTAAATTCCAAAATTATATGTATTATTAATATCAAATACCTTAATATAAGAAAAAAATGAGAAAGTTACAAAATGAATATAATAAACTGTGCATATACCTACATAAAAATAATTATAATCTAGAATAAAATTTATAAAGACCACTATTAAATTAGGTTACATTTAACCATGCAATACACTCAACATCATTATTTTTAAACGTGTATAGCCAAAAACGATGCATTATTAAAAACCGAGCAAATAGATTGTAAATTAAATTTCTTGAATTTGATGTAAAACTAAGTACTACATATATTTTTCCATCTTTTATTTCTTTACTGCTCAGTGGTCTATCAAATCTATGTATATAATTGTCTGGGTGTCTGTCTGTCTGTTAGTTTGTATCCGATAAACGTACGTCAAAACGGCTAAACCGATCGGACCCAAATTTTGTGTGGGACCGCGCATGACCCCAGGGAAGGTTTATGAATGCTGAGAGTTACAAAAAGTATTATCAAAAAGCTATTGAATTTTGTAAAATCTTGAAATGCGCGAAAAAAAAAATATCTTTTTGTGTCAATTTTATTCTTTACAAAGAGAAGATGCTCACAGATATAAATGGCTAAAATAGAGGATGGGCGCGGAGCGTCCTAAAAGCATAGTTTATTAAATTTCTAAGTGTTTATAAATTTTATATTTTTTTGCTTTGGTGCAGTGAGAAAAATATCAAATGAAACCTTTTTCATTTATTTTTTAAGAAAACGATGAAATGATTTAGAAATAATTTGATTTTTTCTACGCAAAGCGTCATAATATCATGAACCGCGCGTTGGAACGTTATCTCAAAACAGTTTTAGCATCTTTGTTTCACTTAATATTGTTGTTCAAAAGATGTTATTCTAATGGTGGAAGGTCGAGTTTTATAAAGATTGCAAGAAGGATCGGGTTTGATATTTAACAAGATTGTAGGTTTAACTTCGGTCAAAACTTCATCCGAACACGTTTTTCTTGAACGATGTGGGGCTCTCAATGTACAGTTGTCTGACTATCTGATTATCTTCTCAGCTATGTCTGATTTATGAATAAATGGTTTAGTATAAACTAAATAATCAAATCATAATTTGCGTAACTAGAAGATCAAAATGCTTCATAGTAGAAAATTATACTGATTATGCTAAATCTAATACATGAATGAGATTATGAACTGTTTAGTTTTCTTTTTATTCATTAACTATAAATTAAGTACCCGACATGATTAGGGTTGTTAATCGCTTTTAAAAACGATTAAAAAACATTTCGTTTCTCGTTTTTGCTTACAACTTATGATTCTACTTTAATGAGTGTGTAATATAGCAGATAAAAATGGTGAGTGTGGATTATAAGTGTGTGAGTGTGAGTATAGGTTTGAAGATGAAAGGCCTGGTTTTGCGCCTCAGGGATATCTTGGAACCTAGTATTTTCTTATTATCTTGATATACATGATATATACACTTTCAGAACTAAGAATGGGGGGGGGGNAGGTTATCCAGCTAAACTTTTAATTTACCGAGGTTATCCAGCTAAACTTTTAAGTTACCCAGGTTTATAGATAGATACACTTAACAGATAGATTGAAGGATAGATAGATACACTTAACTGAACAAATTAATATGATAGAAAAGTGCAAAATGAATAAAATATATAAAAATAAAAAATATAAAAAAGAGTACAGCAGAATAAAGAAGGTAGGAAAACATTGAAAGAGTAGATCAGAGTAAAAAATTGAGAAAATAGTACAAAGAGCATCCCAACATTAAGAATAGAGAGAAGAAAATGCAAAAAGTAAAGTAAAATTATGAAAATGCACAGAGTGCAGTACAACATGAAGAAAAGAGGAAAAACTATAAAACGTAAATTTATTGTATATATAAAGAGGTAAAATATTCGTGTATATGTACGTAGAGAGATAGATAGATAAATATGTGAGCTTATGGATCTGACAGAGTATTTCTGCTAGACCACTGAAAGAATACATTAACCTTTTTGTCCTTATTTCATGCCTTTCAAAAGGAAATTGAGGTATCTATCTATTTTTATATAAGTGCTTACATGCTTGCCGCACTTTATAATTTACTATGCTTTATCTAACCTTCCTACCTTCTTACTTTTCTACTTTCCTACCTTCCTACCTTCCTACCTTCCTACCTTCCTACCTTCCTACCTTCCTACCTTCCTACCTTCCTACCTTCCTACCTTCCTACTTTCCTACCTTCCTACCTTCTTACTTTTCTATCTTCCTACCTTTCTACCTTCTTACTTTTCTACCTTCCTACCTTCCTACCTTCCTACCTTTTTACTTTTCTACTTTCCTACCTTCCTACCTTCTTACCTTCCTACCTTCCTACCTTCCTACCTTCCTTACTTACTACCTTCCTACCTTCTTACTTTTCTACCTTCGAACCTTCCTACCTTTCTATATTCCTAGCTTTCTACCTTCCTACCTTTCTACCTTCCTACCCTCCTACCTTCTTACCTTCCTACCTTCTTACTTTTCTACTTTCCTAACTTCCAACCTTCCTTTCTTCCTACCTTTCTACCTACCTTCCTACCTACCTTTCTACCTTCCTACCTTCTTACCTTCCTATCTTTCTACATTCCTATCTTCCTACCTTCCTTCCTACCTTCCTTCCTACATTCCTACCTTCCATCCTTTCTACCTTCCTACCTTCCTACCTTCCTACATTCCTACCTTTCTACCTACCTTCCTTCCTACCTTGCTATCGCCCTACCTTCCTACCTTTCTATCACCTTCCTACCTACCTTCCTACCTTCCTACCTTTCTACCTTTCTACCTACCATCCTTCCTACATTCCTACCGCCCTACCTTTCTACCTTCTATGTCATTTAAACTTTGAGCAAGTACTTTTAAATAACTTTCACCCATTACTAATCTGTCATTTACATAGAACATATTTCATCATAATGATATTCTAAACTATTTAACAGCAATTTGAAGAATAGAAATATATTAATATGTAGATATTCGGTTTTTACACGGAATGGTCGGAACAATTTTAATCATTGAAATCTGATCTGTTGCTTTAAATGTTTATTTTAGCTCACAGTACAACCAACTCATACGTCCCACTCAATCAAGACCCTATCAACCCATCACAGCGGAGTCCTACCAAAACAATTTGCAGATTTGAAAATAATTTCCCCCGTCCTTGACTTTGTTTAGGTCTATTCAAAGCACTGAACCCTCCAGACAGCTTTGATAAATTACAGGATGCACTCGATAGATAGATACACTTAACAGATAGATTGAAGGATAGATAGATACACTTAACAGATAGATTGAAGGATAGATAGATACACTTAACAGATAGATTGAAATATAGATAGATACACTTAACTGAAAGATTGGCGGGGCCTTTCATTTTATCTCACTTACTCACTTTTATTTTGAGCAATTCCTTAACATGAACATAAAGCTCGTGTTTTAGCTTCATTTTTTAAGAATATTTTTTACTTGAGAGCTTGCAACCTTCGGATCCCTGTCATAACCAAGAGCAATTAGACTGGGAAACAGAAAGTCCTATAGACGAAGAAACAGAAAGACAACTGTTTTCCTAAAACAAGTTATATTTTCCAAAATGTATAAAATATAAAAGATGAAGCTGTTAAAGAAAATAATTATAATAATTTACGCCAAGAAGATTGTACTCACAGCAAAAACATCTAATTTGCTGAAATTCATAGTTCACGCAACCCATCTGTTCATCTCTCTCCCCCGGTCTCATATTTATATATTAAATCACTCTCTAAATTTTTACTCACAACTTCATATACAAAGTGGTCGAAACACAAAAATACATAATTACAACTTTACTTACGACTTAGTTTAAAATTAGCATTTTTATTATTCTCCTTTTTATAGTCTTAATTTCATCGAAAAAAGTAGCTACACATAAAACATTAATACAACCAAGTTGTTATAGATACAGCACATACATTAAATACAACTATACTTACTACTAACGGCTTTACATCAGGAATTCTTAATGATTACTTGACATTATAATTACATAGTCTATTTACTCTTGTTTAAAGATTTGCAAAAAATGTTTTTGTCCTTCTAAGTTCAGTTGCTTATTATCATTCCAAAAGTGCAACGGACGCAGCAGTATCGACAAATTTAGCGTCAAATCACAGATCTATCTATTGATCTATCTAGTGCTGTATCTATCTATCTACTGATCTATCTAGTGGTGTATCTATCTATCTATTGATCTATCTAGTGGTGTATCTATCTATCTACAGATATATCTAGTGCTGTATCTATCTATCTACTGATCTATCTAGTGGTGTATCTATCTATCTACTGATCTATCTAGTGCTGTATCTAACTATATACTGATCTATCTAGCTAGTGCTGTATCTATCTATCTACTGATCTATCTAGTGCTGTATCTATCTATCTACTGATCTATCTAGTGCTGTATCTATCTATCTACTGATCTATCTAGTGGTGTATCTATCTATCTACTGATCTATCTAGTGCTGTATCTATCTATCTATTGATCTATCTAGTGCTGTATTTATCTATCTACTGATCTATCTAGTGCTGTATCTATATATCTATTTATCTATCTAGTGCTGTATCTATCTATCTATTGATCTATCTAGTGGTGTATCTATCTATCTACTGATCTATCTAGTGGTGTATCTATCTATCTACTGATCTATCTAATTGTGTATCTATCTCTATCTGTACCCTGGGGAGAGAAGATTGAATCTGTCAACATTAATATGATCTATCAGAACTTCTGTCTTTTTCATTTGATTTCACCAGTGTCTAGATTAAATTATCATTTATCTATCTACCTAACCAAATAGATTTTTTAATCTAACAGCACTTCGGGGACTGGATGTTAATACAATTTAAAAATTTAGTTACGAATTTTTCCTCGTTAAAAGATTTGATTCTTACCCATAAACTATGATTTTTGATTCCCTATATCTTTGCACCCAATGTCGTAAACCTTAAATATTTCTAACTATAAATTCAGTAAGATCAAATAATCTAAGTTTTTAATATCGAAGGTATACACCATCTGATTGCAAAGAATTAGGAATTAGAAAATTAGATTTTGTGGCAAATACATAATTCCTAAACAACAGAAAAATGTGCAGTTATAATGTTTATTGTAAACTGGAAAAAGAAACTGGAAATAGTAATAAATCTAAGAAAGTTAATTCCATAAAGAGGGGTTTTAACATTTTCGTCCCTCTTTGCTTGTTGATTTATCTAAATTATTTGGGGGATCTGCCTAGAAAGGGTACAAACAATTTTTACTTGGAAAAAATAAATTTTTATCCAGCTAAACTTTAATTTTACCGAGGTTATCCAGCTAAACTTTTAATTTACCGAGGTTATGCAGCTAACCTTTTAATTTACAGAGGTTATCCAGCTAAACTTTTAATTTACCGAGGTTATGCAGCTAAACTTTTAATTCACCGAGGTTATGCAGCTAAACTTTTAATTTACCGAGGTTATGCAGCTAACCTTTTAATTTACCGAGGTTATGCAGCTAAACTTTTAATTTACCCAGGTTATCCAGCTAAACTTTTAATTTACCGAGGTTATGCAGCTAAACTTTTAATTTACCCAGGTTATCCAGCTAAACTTTTAATTTACCGAGGTTATGCAGCTAACCTTTTAATTTACAGAGGTTATCCAGCTAAACTTTTAATTTACCCAGGTTATCCAGCTAAACTTTTAATTTACCGAGGTTATGCAGCTAAACTTTTAATTTACCCAGGTTATGCAGCTAAACTTTTAATTTACCGAGGTTATGCAGCTAACCTTTTAATTTACCCAGGTTATCCAGCTAAACTTTTAATTTACCGAGGTTATGCAGCTAAACTTTTAATTTACCGAGGTTATGCAGCTAAACTTTTAATTTACCGAGGTTATCCAGCTAAACTTTTAATTTACCGAGGTTATGCAGCTAACCTTTTATTTTTTTTTGCTTTAATGTTTTAAAACAGAGGTGGCAAACTTGCAGGTAAATACAAATTATTACAAGAAAGAGGATCTTCAAGCACCCTGGAACTGGAATGCAGAGATGGTGATCAAGCATATTTTCAATAATTAGTTTGTTTTCCTTGAAACTGGTCTGATTCTAGGCTCTAAACTAGTCTGATTCTAGGCTCTAAACTGGTCTGATTCTAGGCTCTAAACTAGTCTGATTCTAGGCTCTAAACTGGTCTGATTCTAGGCTCTAAACTGGTCTGATTCTAGGCTCTAAACTGGTCTGATTCTAGGCTCTAAACTGGTCTGATTCTAGGCTCTAAAAAGTTGCGTGGACATTTATATTTATTCCTTAATGATGCAAACTCAAATCTTTTAATGGAAAGTTTCAGTTTATCTCGGAATTTGGTTTTAAATTAAGTTTTCCAAAATTTTGAAAATATATTATTTACTGGCCTGGGAACACAGCGTTGCCCAAGTTTTTCATAAATAATCCCGCCGTTTACCCACGCTTGGTCTAAATTACAATTTTAGCACTTTTTCATTATAAATAAAACTAAGCACATTCCCGTGGTACTCCTGAGTTCCCCAATCAAAATTTGAGGCAAATCGGTCAAGGGGTACCTGATCGATATCGAACATCGAATCAAACAAACAAACGGAGATTACTACTTTAAAAATATAGATGAAAAGATTTATTTAATGTAGAAATAAATTACATGTATATTACAGAAGTCTCCTGTCTGAAGTTTATTAAGGCATGATTAAAAATCTTTGCGTCGACAACAGAAGACGACAAAAATTAGTAGTTTGTCATTTATATGCATGGTATCTCACGAAACATGACCGTTGATGGATCACTTGAAGGTCGTCTTTATACTTAGAAACAATTAGAGGAATTTATAAAATGTGGTCTGCTATATAGTGCTATCTTTGTGCTTTTTAAAATTGTCGGAGGTATACGTTCAATGTGGAGTTGTCATTAACTGGAAAAATAAATCCCCGTTGTTTATAATAAAAATAAACTTTGACTAGATAGGGTTGGATGATAGAACTTGAAATTATGAGTTTGTATGAAGGGAGTTGCTAGACATATAGACAAGGGTGGGTCAAGTGTATTCAAAATATATGGTACTATAGCAGCCAGGGAGCTCACAGACATACACACATAAACGTAATAAGAAAGAAAACAGACATGAGCATGAACATTAACATTGAACATTAATACAAGAATCACAAATATTTAAAACAAAATATAATTACAAACACAAGGCTCTCAAATTAGCACAATTTATCAATAAATATTCAAATATGAACACAAGATAAAAATACTAACACAAGATATAAATATGAACAAAATATATAAAAATGAACAAAAGATATAATTTTTAACATAAGATATAAACATGATCATTTAAAAAAATTAACACAGATGTAGACATAAACACCACATATCGACATGAAGACAAGAAACACACATTAACACAAGATGTAGCCATGAACAGAAGATGCAGACATGAACACAAAATATCGACATGAAGACAAGAAACACACATGAACACAATATGTAGACATTAACACAAGATGCAGATATGAACATTAGATACAAACATGAACATTAGATACAGAAATGAATACAAAATGCAGACATGAGCACAAGATGTAGGCATGAACACAAGATATAAACATAAACACAAGATTCAAACATGAACACAAGATACAAATATAAACACAAGTTACAAACATAAACACAAGATATGAACATGCACACAAGATAAAAAAAATGAACGCAATATACAAATTTAACGCAAGATACAAACATGACACAATATACAACCAAAAACATACTAAAAACAAAAAAAAACAATATTAACACTTCTCATTCCTCTTAATCATACTCGTTGAAAAAATTTGGAAAGTATTTCATTCTCGCGTTGTGAAATAAAGGGTTCAAACTGTTTTATTATAGGTTATAAATTTATACTTATTTTAAATCAAATATTCATAACACACTTTGATGTGCACTGCTGTAAATTTTAAATTGAGCAATTTATAGTTCCTTGTCATACAATTTGTTTGATTGTGTGGTACGTCGCGATAAAATTATATTTTTATTATTATTAAAGGTAGTTTGATGGAATTCATACCGTGAGTCTTCATACATTTATCAAACTTATGAAATATTTTTCATGAATCTTTTGATTGTAAAACCACAATAAAAGAAATTTAAGGTAATTTTACTTTTGATGAATGTGCTATTGTGAAAACTCACGGATAAGACTGGGCACGTTAGTCATATTTTTTTAATCCGTTAGTTAACGTTTAGCACGGAACTCATAGATAAGACTGGACACCTTAGTCATTTTTTGTTAATCCGACTGGGCAGGTTAGTCATTTTTTAATCCAATTGTTAACGGTTAGTACGGAACTCAGAGATAAGACTGGGCAAGTTAGTCATTTTTATCCGTTAGTTAACGGTTAGCATGAAACTCAGAGATAAGTCTGGGCACGTTAGTCATTTTTTATCCGTTAGTTAACGGTTAGCATGAAACTCAGAGATAAGACTGGGCAAGTTAGTCTTTTTATCCGTTAGTTAACGGTTAGCATGAAACTCAGAGATAAGTCTGGGCACGTTAATCATTTTTTATCCGTTAGTTAACGGTTAGCACGGAACTCAGAGATAAGTCTGAGCATGTTGGTCATTTATTAAAGTCTGTTCGTATTGCTCGTTTTAAACTTATAATTTAACTTTTCTTACGATCGAAGGTTTACAGTACAAATTTACGATAATTTTCATAAACAGATATATTTAAAAGTTTACAATATCTCCAGGGATACTGGAGATGATAATTTTTAGAGCATTTCGAATTTGAATTATAATGTTTAATCAATGTTCCGGACATTTAAAAAAAAATTATCATTGGTTTATATTATTGCAGATCAGTCCATACCATGGGGCAGTTTCATAAAATGGAATTTCCTAGAAAATTATGTGATCTATATCCGGTTTTTATCCGGTTCTATCCGGTTTTATCCGGTTTTTATCCGGTTTTTATCCGGTTTTTATCCGGTTTTTATCCGGTTTTTATCCGGTTTATATCCGGTTTATATCTGGTCAAAGATTTTAGTTAGGTTTGTTTTAATGAAATTATTACATTAAAGATAAAGATAAATTATTTTAATTTTTAAAATGTGTATTTGTAAATATTTACCAAGAACGTTTATAGAATTGAAACTCATAACAATTGTTACTATAAATATAACTTAAACCATATGAATAATAAAAATTTTAGAAATGTAAAGTTAATATATTTTCCCTAATTTGTTTAACATTATTAGCGGTGTTTTATATGTTTCACAAATGAAACCATTATATTTTCAATTTACTTTAATGTTGACTAGAATTTTAAAACAGTATAAATTCTAGTTTACTCTTTGCTCAGCACTGGTATCGGTTGTTACACGCTAATATAAAATACCAAAAGTTTTATTTCAAAATTGTATCTGAACTTGCTGATGTAAAAGGAATGGGAATGTTAAAAACTAAAATGATATTACTAAAGCTAATGTTTACTTATCTTCTTATTCTTTCTCTACCTTTTCCTAAACTGGTTTCCTGTTTAAATACATTTATAGTTCCTATACAGGTAAATCTACCAGAGTAGTTTCAGGTGAACCCAGATCCTTTTATAAAGTGGCATGTTCAATTCACAAAGGTATCCTATGCATGATTCTTTCAAAAATTATAAAACAATTTTTTCCACATACGTAAAACGTGTTGCATTTTGACTATTTTCTACATTTCCTGATAAAAGCTACAATGAAAATTATCAAGTTTTAGCGGAAAAAATGGATATCTCATCCAGACACCCCACTAAAATGTGTAAAAGGGATAGTTGTGGAATGAGCATGTACCTTTTTTGATAATGGGTCACTTAAAATTACAAGGACACTCCCTTTAAAGTCAAGAGAAGTTGAAAAATTAAGTTGAAAAAATGAATTTCTGATTTGGAAATCTTACATTACCTTACAGGATCAATATCTCAATTGTGATAAAATCGATTATTAAAATATTTTTTAATTTATCTTGTTTTAAGGAGGACATAATTGGTGAGACGGATTGGATTGAGATGAAACCTGTATCTGGAGATTGGGATTCGGTTAATCTTGATCAATTCTCACTCTGCTACTGGATGTACAACAAGTTCTATAACGAGGAACAAAGGTTTGTCAAAAACTTAATGTGTCAGATGTGTCAGATACTTATTGAACGATGGATTTAATTATCAAATACAATTTGTAAATAAAGAAACTGATTACTCGCCTAACCCACTAATTTTCTAATTCACATATTTTTGCAACCTAGCGGTGTAGATCTTTGCTTGTTTGATCCATCACAATTTATACTTTAATAAAGTAAAAGCAAGCGGCAACATTTCTGTATACAAGTCAAATTCTACTTGTTTTCTAATTAGAGCCAACACCTGATTCCTACCTTTTTTAAACTGTCCCATTCTTGAGATTTTACAAATTTTTTAGCACTGTTTGGACATTTTTATCCGGACCGGATGAAGATGTTCATATGTACAGCCTGCAGATGTACATAATGCCAAACAAAACAACAGGACAGGATGGAAAACAAATATCCATTATATCAGAACTCTATGCAGATCCAGAAATCGGGTAATCTGAAGTTGTTATTTTAATTTTTGTAAATCGAAAAAGTAAGAAAAATAATATTTCTATTTTAGAAAAGAAGTGACTTCGTTTGCAAGGTACACAATTCATTAAGCTTTTTATTGTATGTAAAAGGAATTGAGTCTTTGTCAAAGACTTAAAAAGTTATAATCCCTTTATGTTTGTAACCTTATGACGTAGACTTTTGATATTTCAAATTTAGATTCTTTGATCCAACAGCTAATTCATAGTTTGAAATATCTAAGGTCTTCGAAATTGGGTTGCTCAGATATAGGAACTAGACAATCAGAGTGTGTGGCAAATACTCAAATCCTTTCAAGTGGTCCTTTATTCATTTATGTCCGATTCACAATTGAGTGCCCTTTTTGAACTGAGTATTATTTTGAATGAATGACATTTCTTTATGATTGAAAATAGGTTGTTTTCAATAATAGTTCGTCTTTTAAAGTACCTTTCGGATTTATGCTGCAGATACAATGAGGAAAATTGTCAGAATTCGACACATTTTCAGAGAGAAAATCTTCCTTTTTGTTCCTTAGATAGAGGTTTAAGGGCATCCGTTGTGAATTGAACAAGCCACTCTTTAACTGGAGAGTCCATTTAAAATACGTCTAGAGCCCCTTTAAATCCAATCTTTAACTGGAGAGTCCCTTTAAAATACGCCTAGAGTACCTTTAAACACAATCTTTAACTGGAGAGTCCCTTTAACATACGTCTAGAATCCCTTTGAATACATCTTTAACTGGAGAGTCCCTTTAAGATACGTCTAGAATCCCTTTAAATAAAGCTTAAACTGGAGAGTCCCTTTAAAATACGTCTAGAATCCCTTTAAATAAATCTTTAACTGGAGAGTCCCTTTAAAATACGTCTAGAATCCCTTTAAATAAATCTTTAACTGGAGAGTCCCTTTAAAATACGTCTAGAATCCCTTTAAACACAATCTTTAACTGGAGAGTCCCTTTAAAATACGTCTAGAGTCTCTTTAAACACAACTGGAGAGTCCCTTTAAAATACGTCTAGAATCCCTTTGAATACATCTTTAACTGGAGAGTCCCTTTAAGATACGCCTATAATCCCTTTAAATAAATCTTTAACTGGAGAGTCCCTTTAAATAAATATTTAACTGGAGAGTCCCTTTAAAATACGTCTAGAATCCCTTTGAATACATCTTTAACTGGAGAGTCCCTTTAAAATACGTCTAGAATCCCTTTAAATAAATCTTTAACTGGAGAGTCCCTTTAAATAAATATTTAACTGGAGAGTCCCTTTAAAATACGTCTAAAATCCCTTTGAATAAATCTTTAACTTGAGAGACCCTTTAAAATACGTCTTGAGTCCCTTTAAACACAATCTTTAACTGGAGAGTCCCTTTAAAATACGTCTAGAATACCTTTGAATACATCTTTAACTTGAGAGACCCTTTAAAATACGACTAGAATCCCTTTAAATAAATATTTAACTGGAGAGTCCCTTTAAAATACGTCTAGAATCCCTTTACATAAATCTTTAACTGGAGAGTCCCTTTAAGACACGTCTAGAATCCCTTTAAATAAATCTTTAACTGAAAAGTCCCTATAAAATACGTCTAGAATCCCTTTAAACACAATCTTTAACTGGAGAGTCCCTTTAAAATACGTCTAGAGTCCCTTTAAACACAATCTTTAACTGGAGAGTCCCTTTAAAATACGTCTAGAATCCCTTTAAATAAATCTTTAACTGTAGAGTCCCTATAAAATACGTCTAGAATCCCTTTAAACATAATCTTTAACTGGAGAGTCCCTTTAAATACGTCTAGAATCCCTTTAAACATAATCTTTAACTGGAGAGTCCCTTTAAGACACGTCTAGAATCCCTTTAAACATAATCTTTAACTGGAGAGTCCCTTTAAAATACGTCTAGAATCCCTTTAAATAAATCTTTAACTGGAGAGTCCCTTTAAAATACGTCTAGAATCTCTTTAAACATATCCCTTTAAATAAGTCTTTAACTGGAGAGTCCCTATAAAATACGTCTAGAATCCCTTTAAACATAATCTTTAACTTGATGCATTTAGCTTTGATTCTCATCGAACCTGGAAGCATATTTGCTGGATCTACCAGGATAAAGTTAACAAAGTGTTCCTCAACGGTGAATTGAAGAATCATTATGAATCCTTGAATTCCTTCAATTTTGTCCGATTGCAGAATAAAAGTTTGCCCTATGCCATGATGATCGGCCAGGAACCAGACAGATTTATTTATAAATTTGACAGCAAACAATCCCTCCGAGGAAGGGTATCAGGGTTTAATATGTGGAACTACTCTCTTTCCCAAGTAAGCTTTTTTATAATTCTTTAAAGAATTGCATAACAGCATGCTCAAGTTTTTAACTAACATTTTTGGAATTTTGTTTGACTTAAAAAGCAAAAATACTATACCTAAAAAAAACTGTAAGTAAGTAAGTCATTATTTATTTATGAAGTATAACAAAAGCATTCAAAATGAAGTGTTTCAGGAGAAAATATTTTAAAACCTCCAAAAATTGAGGTTGTGGGAATATTTCCCCCCAATTCTAAAAAATATAAAGATAGAAATAAAAGAAAAGAAAAAGGAAAGGAAAGGAATAGGAAAGTTACATATTTATATTGTTTACATTATATTTAATATAAAATGGTTGATGGATTGTTATTTTTTTTTCAACGATTAACTAACAACTTTTAGAAATAAAAATGATTGATTTATTTGTAATGTTAAAAAAAGTAAAAAAAGCTTTCTGGGTTGTGAAAAAGATATAGATACAATTGTTAATCTACAACTTTAATGATACTGTGGCGCCCCTGGATTCCTGGAATGCAGTACACAGCATATTCCATACTTCACATGTTATTGTTTAGATTATGATATACTGCATCTAGTATAAATACTGTTTTTGATAAATATATATTCAGTCAGTTTATTTGATCTTATTCATTTGGTCTTATTCATTTGGTCTTATTCCTTTCGTCGCTACAATACCTTTTTAATTTTTTAAAGAGCAATGTACATTGTACATTGATGTACATTGTACATCAATATACATTGTAAATCAATGTACATTGTAAATCAATGTACATTGTAAATCAATGTACATTGTAAATCAATGTACATTGTAAATCAATGTACATTGTAAATCAATGTACATTGATTAACAATGTACATTGTACATCAATGTACATTGTACATCAATGTACATTGTACATCAATGTACATTGTACATCAATGTACAAATCATAAATAATTTCTAAAATGACTGAATTTAATAGATCAAAGAACTTTATGCTTTATTCTTAAAAAGGAACACTGCACGCGGAAATATTTGTTCATGCATTGAATGACAGAAACTTTGCGACCAAAAGATCTTATCTTAATATTTAATTTCTAACACATTAACAAAATTATTTGCTGTAGTACATTTATGCTTTGTTATCTATATATAAATTTGGCTTGTCTGTCTGTTCGGGTGTCTGTTTGTTTGTATCCAATAAACGTCAAAATGGCTGAACCGATAGGGCCCAAATTTTTTGTGGGACATCACGTGACCACAGGGAAGGTTTATGAATGATAAAAATAAAAAAAAAATGTGTTTTGTTTTTAAATGTAAACAAAAAGAACACGTTCAAAATTTAAATAGAAGATGGGCGCGAAGCGCCTTAAAAGCCTAGAAAGAAGGGTGCGAAGCGCCTTGAATTTATAGTAATATATAAATATGTAACATTTCAAATTTTTGAACTATTTATTTTCTTCAGAATGAAATTGAAGATATTGCAAGATGTAAGATGCTACTAGAAGGAAATGTTCTTGCATGGAATCCGGATTTTATTGAATTTCATGGAACTGTTTTGAAAAATATCACACTAGACAGTCTCTGCAATTCTAAAAGTACACACCTTCTGATGACGGAACAAAGTACTTTTGATGAAGCAAATCAGTTCTGTAAAGTCCACGGGGGTATTCTAGCACTTCCGAATTCCGAGGAAGAGAATGAGAAACTACATGGTATGCTAATGGAGAACATAGATTCATGTTACCGAATATGGATTGATTATTTCGGACACAACACCTCCTTCAGTTTCTTTAAAAAGAAATCAACTATAGACACTTGTGCAGTTATGGGAGATGACAGTAAATGGCAAGGAAAACAGGATATCTATTGCCAATACACCCGACATTGCTTTATCTGTGAATTTGAGAAAGTTCCAATGATGACTCTAAAGGGATTGTGTGATGTAACAACATATTCTTTTAACTACTTCTTTGTATCAACCTATCAATACATAGGTTATGTAGGTGGTTCAATAACTAAACAGAATGGTACATGGATTATAAAAAATGTTCCTAATACAGAGATGGCTTTTTCCAATACAAGCGGTGATCACTTTATTGGCAGATCTAACTGGGTTGTTCAAGATACATTTTGTGGTTTAGACAATTCACTCCGACAACTAACTGTATCTATTTGTAAATTGTCTTCCGAGTTCACTTGTAATTCCGGGCAGTGCATTCCGTTGACAAAACGTTGTGATAACCTACAAGATTGTGAGGATAACTCGGACGAGGACGATTGTACAATAATTACTCCTATTGAGGGATATAATCTCCTTGAACCACCCCAGCTCGTTAACAGTCTAAGCAATCTATTCACAACTGTTGAAATTGTACAGTTTGATGAAATTGACAACATGCAGTCAAAGTTGACATTGACGTTGGATATAACAATTTCTTGGACGGAACCGAGAATCATTGCTAAATATTTGCCGGAATATAACAACACTAGTACAATCTATACAGAAATTTCAGGTATATCCATATTCAAAATTATATTGATAAAAAGCATTCATTTTTATCACATCTTCAAAAAAAAATATTATCATTTATATTACAAAAAAGTAAGTGGATAAATATTCAGATCAATCTAAATCCCTGATATGGCTGCCCCTAGAAATCATGTTTGAAAACGGTATTGTCGGAACTACTGTTACTGATGACTTTTTTACTCTGAAAGCAACGACAACAGCTGCCAAGGAAATCCTTACTATTTCTGATTCTATGGAAGAAATCAAGTTCCCAGGGGAAAACGTGATCCTAACTACATCTAAAAGATACCAGGTGGGTTTACCAAGAAAACGTTTATTTGAACGTTAAGAAATAATTCATTTCAATGAACAGATGTAATTTTAAATATATCATATATGAAAAAACAATGTCTTGACCGATTTACAACGCTACCCTTTAAATCTCTTCCTGAGTAAGGTTGACGAATATATCGTTGTTTTCTAAAACATGTTAAATTCTGATAGTCTCCGTCATTGTCTTTGGAACATAAATTCAAAGGTCACTTTTGTAAAGAAACCACAATCAAAAAAAAAACGTGTCCATGAAAAAAGAAGGGTATTCCATTAATCCTTGATCTACGCAAATGGTTTATAAAGTACCATTGTTAATAGAACATTTCACTCTTTAAGTGGAAGGTCACTTAAGAAATTACGCCAACAGTCCCTTTAACTTTTCCATTTTAGGTTCAGTTCCACTGCAATATGAATATATTCAATTTAACTTTTCCATTTAGGTTCAGTTCCACTGCAATATTAATATATTTAATTTAACTTTTCCATTTAGGTTCAGTTCCACTGCAATATGAATATATTCAATTTAACTTTTCCATTTTAGGTTCAGTTCCACTGCAATATTAATATATTCAATTTAACTTTTCCATTTAGGTTCACTGCAATAAGAAAATGGTCAATTTAACTTTCCATTTTAGGTTCAGTTCCACTGCAATATCAATATATTCAATTTAACTTTTCCATTTAGGTTCAGTTCCACTGCAATATGAATATGTTCAATTTAACTTTTCCATTTAGGTTCAGTTCCACTGCAATATGAATATATTCAATTTTCCGTTTGATAAACAAAGATGTAATGTGTCTATAATGCACAGGTATTCAAAATAAATTAGAAATACCAGATTTTCCCGAGATCCAAGAAAAATTTGGTTTTTCTTTTTTTCTTTAAAAAAACTATACTTTGAATTTATCTCAGCCCGCAAAGAATATTGGTTTATAATATATTTACTAAAAAAAGAATTTAAGATCTGTTTTTATAATTAATTAAAAACTTCTCCCTTTAAAAAGATTTTCCTTTTCAGTGTAGGAAGAAAAGGAACACTAAGACTAGCACCAGGTTCTGATGCTGCAGTCATTTACTTGGGACCAAAGGAGCTGACAGAGTTCAGGGTTGGACAACTCAGGTTAGATTGGGGACAGGGAATCCCAGGAAACCCAGAAATTAAATGACGACTTATGCATAATTAGACTTCGTTACATCATATTTAGAGAACATAAGAGAAAAAGTAATCTAAACTTTTGTATCATGAATCTCGAGATCAAGCATTAGTATCAAACCATACCCCTGCAAAGAGGAATCATTTAAGTCTTTATCATAAAATTTAAAAGTGTCCACATTTATTGTCGAGATCAAGTGTATTTAAAATAAACAATACAATAAATGGTACCTTCTACCATATAGACTATGGGTGTTCAATAATTCGTACCAATTTCATAATACATAACTTCTTCTACTTAATGGGACTGTAAAGGAAAAATTAAAGGGGGTATAAACTGAAAGCTAATCACTTTAGCTCTTGATAGCAACCCATGAAAGTTATATCTGACATTCATGTCTCAAGAAATTGATATAAACTGTGTCAAATTTATATAAAAATTCATTTATATAATTTTGTATAAAAATAGTAGGTTTAAACAGATCATTTTCAGCAAATATGCAACCAATCTGAAAACGAAGATATCCCAGAGAGACATAATTGTAAGTTAGGTTTTTTACAATTATTATTTTTATTTTTAATAGATATAATTGATAATATTATTTATTAGTCTGTATTACGTCACCAGAACTTCCACCTATGAGAGTGCAGTATACGGGTCACGTGATTCAGACAGAGACCCATGACCGAGTGAAAACTATGCTGCACAACCATTGGTGGGAGTTTTGTTGACGTAATACACGGACTTATAAAATATAGTATCAACTTTATCTATTAAAAATAAAAATAGAAATTATAAAAAAAATAACTGGAGAAAACCTAAGTTACAATTAGGTTTCTCTGGGATATCTTCGTTTTCAGATTAGTTGCATATTTACTGAATATGATCTGTTTAAACTCACTATTGCTATACAACATTGTATATATATGAATTTTCGTATAAATTTGACACCGTTTTATATCAATTTCTCGAGACAGGAACATCAGATATAACTTTCATGGGTCCCGTTCAAGAGCTAAAGTGATTAGTTTTCAGCCTATACCCCCTTTCATTTTTCCTTTACAGTTCCTTTAATAATTTTAATATTTAACTAAGACCATTCCTGTAAACAAAACCGTAAAGTTTTTCTATATTGATCTATTTTAGCTGGAATGTGGAAGTGGAAGGAAAGAAGTCATTATTTATATTCACGATTGAACTGGACCGACTTTACTCTCAGCTTATCTTATCCATCTTCTTCCAGACCTTTATCCTCTGGTTTCTAGCTTATCTTACACTATTCATCAAGGTATAGTACTGTTAAGGTGTATACAACAAGACCTTTATCCTCTGGTTTCTAGCTTATCTTACACTATTTATCAAGGTATAGTACTGTTAAGGTGTATACAACAAGATCTTTATCCTCTGATTTCTAGCTTATCTTACACTATTTATCAAGGTATAGCACTGTTAAGGTGTATACAACAAAACCTTTATCCTCTGGTTTCTATTCCAGCTTATCTTACACTATTTATCAAGGTATAGTACTGTTAAGGTGTATACAAAAAGACCTTTATCTTCCGGTTTCTAGCTTATCTTACACTATTTATCAAGGTATAGTACTGTTAAGGCGAATACATCAAGACGAGGGCCGAGGGGTCGCAACTTTTGTATAGCTAATCTCTTCTTCAAAAAGCATTAATCCATATTTTTGATCTTGTAGATTAAGTAATTTTTACTGTTAATAGCGTTAAGGATTAGGAGATTAAAACATTGAAAAAGTAGTAGAGTAAAAACTCATTTAAATTGTGGATGATGCTTGATCAAGTCTATGAAGATATCTCTAATTTTCCTGAACTCGATATCCACAATGAAAGTTTTTAAGTATACGCTTAGGCATTTACAATTCACAATTTACAATTTACAATTTACAATTTACAAATTAGTTTAGTCAATAATAAACTATTGCCATTATACGCTTAGGCTTTAACAATTCACAATTTACAATTTACAATTTACAATTTACAATTTACAATTTACAAATTAGTTTAGTAAAAATTAAACTATTGCCATTATACGCGTAGGCATTTACAATTTACAATTTACAAATTACAAATTAGTTTAGTATTCATAAACCTTCCCTGGAGTCCCTAGATGTCCCACAAAAAATTTGGGCCCGATCGGTTCAGCCGTTTTGACGTTTATTGGATACAAACAAACAGACAGACAAACAAGCCAAATTTATATATAGATACAAAGTTGTAATCTCTGTTTGGGTGTTTGTTTGTTTGTCCTATCATAATTTAGGAACCCCTCGACCGGTTTGTCTCAAATTTTGATTGGGGAACTCAGGAGAGCCACGGGGGTAATGTTCTTAGCTTATGATATAGAGATTGTAAGTTGAGTGGGTCGACTTTAATAGCGAAAATTTAGTTTCCCAGTAAAATTGTTCAAGTGCGGGTAAACGGCAGGATTAACTTTTAGTAACCTTGGCAGTGATGGGTTCCCAAGCTAGGTATTCATAAAATGAACAAATGTTTTTGTTGAAGGTTGAGTTGTTTAATGAACGAGTGATGGGTGCAATGACAGCTCTTCTTGTCCTGGTTTCACTACTTGCAACAATTAAGGTAGGTCGACTCTCGACCATTTTCTTTTCCTTTAAAAATACGCAATTTTGTTTAGACCAGTGTTCCAACTACTTCTGGTCTTATTATGATAGATATATGGTTTCTATTCTTCATCACAAGGATTCAGATTTAAAATTTCTAATAATTAAATATTAAATATTTCAATACTCTCTTTATGAAGAGGGTTCATGGCTTTTACGATTATGCTCTATCTTCGTCTTTTTACTTTAGGATGGTTTTTGATAAAGCAAACCTATTAAGTTAATTTTATTTTTTATTTTCATTAAATCAAAAAAATTAGCATATAGTTCTATATAAAGCTGATTCAACACAGCACGATGATTACTTCAATAAAATTAAGCAATACCAGTTTAATACAATATTCAATTACATAAAAGAAGTTTTATAAATTTATAAATTCTATTTTTTTAGAACTTTAATACTAAAGTCTCATGACTAAAACAATATATAGATATGATCAGAAATAATTTCAGTATTTGCACATTACTGCACCACTGTTAAAAAATAATTACATTTTGAATTTACTTTTCATAAAAATTTAAAATATGAACGAATAGTGTGTTTTTTCTCATCATTTTTGAAGTTGTGCTGGAGAATCAAAAGGAAAAGGTAAAAATTCTGTTTTTATTAATTATAATTAAAAGAATATTTTAATTTTGTTTTAAAATAACATAATGTAGGGACTGAAGAAAGCGCGGCATCTGAACCAGAAAGGAAAAGTGATATTCCTGTTCACAACTCTTGCATTTTTGATGGTTTACTTTCTCATAACCTACCAACTTAATCAGATGAATCCGTAAGAGACAACGCGCAAATGAGACCATAGGTCAAAACTTTTAATTAAGAAAGCTAGAGCTAATCTACAGCGTATATGAACTCCAATCAAACGGAAACTATTAATTTAAAGCGACAATTCCGTAAAAAAAGAAATATGGCAGCTCTGGAAGCTTCTGAAGGCTCAATCATCAAAGATGACTCAAAAAATGTACTTGACCTATTCGCTTGTAAACATATGCTGAAATTCGTTGTTTTTATCATCTGCTTTCCGACCCAAATTCGTTGTTTTTATCATCTGCTTTCTGACCCAAATTCGTTGTTTTTATCATCGGTTTTCTGACCCAAATTCGTTGTTTTTATCATCTGCTTTCCGACCCAAATTCGTTGTTTTTATCAT
>NW_019396265.1:289484-323187 GCF_000591075.1 Eurytemora carolleeae | reverse complement strand
GTATCTTCCTCAGCTGTGACTGCAGGTTTAAGTCTTTGAATCGAAACTATCTCTGCTCTATTACCCACCTGGAGACGGAAGGTTCTCCGGGAACGAGATAATACCTTGTAAGGTCCAGCGTAGAGAGGAGCTAGTGGAGGAATGTGACCATCCTTTCTAACAAAAACCATCGGACAGGACGAGAGGAGATCTGGTACATGTTCCTGAAGGTCTGAAGTTGGCTGAGTATTGTGACGAGCAGGAACAGGATGGAATCCGGACATGGAACTCTTGAGATCATCATAGAACTGTTTAGAAGGAGGATCTTGAACTGCCAGAAAATGATGTGGTAAAATTAACTCTGATCCATATACAGCTTCCGAGGCAGATGTTGCAGAATCTTCTCTAGGGACAGCTCTCAAACCCAGCAAAACCCAAGGCAAGTGATCGAACCAGTCTGAGGAGGCCAAACGAGCTCGTAGAGAGTTTTTCAATTGTCTGTGGAATCTTTCCACCATTCCGTTTGACTGTTGATGAAAAGCTGTTGTAGTTTTGTGTTTGATGTTTAACATGGAACAGATGGCTGACCATAAAGAGGACGTGAACTGTGTACCTCGATCACTAGTGATGATTGCAGGAACACCGAAACGAGAAATCCAACCATGGAACATGGCTGAGGCAGAAATTCCCGCCAAAGGAATAACTTCCGGCCATCTTGTGGATCTATCTAGACAGGTCAAAAGATACGTGAAACCATGTGACGAGGGAAGGGGTCCAACCAGGTCCACGTGAACATGTGAAAATCTACGGAACGGAACCTCAATCTTCTCAGGGTGTAGACGAACATGTCGGAGAACCTTAGCTCGTTGACAGTGTAGGCAGGCCCGACAATAATCACGAACATCATTTGCTAAACCTCGCCAGACAAATCTTGAAGATATTAGACGCCTAGAGCCTTGTATTCCAGGGTGTGATAGACTATGCAAGGCGGAGAAAACCTTAAACCTTTGACAGGATGGAACCAGGGGTCGGAGAACGTTGGTTCGTGCATCACAAATTAATTCACTATTTTCTATTGTCACTGTCACAAGGCGGAGAGTTGGAGACTTCTTGAGGCGGAGAATATCAAGACAAGATTTCTGTTCCTGGGCTAAAATCTTGAAATCTATTCCTATGGCGGAGGTTGGAAAAGGAGATGGTGTAGAGGACATCACAGTCACCTCCGACACCTCCGACACCCCGACACTTCCGACACCTCCGACACCTCCGACACCTCAGACACCTCCGACACCTTACCACCAGGGGGCGGAAGGAACTTTGGAGAAGTGATAGAAGGCGGAGAAAAGAGAAGGGGCGGAGAAGGGATAGAAGGCGGAGAAAGGAGAGGGGCGTGACAGGTTATCGGCAACAACATTGGCAGCTCCTGGAGTATGGCGGATATCGTTAGTAAATTCAGATATGTAGGCTAACTGGCGCTGTTGACGAGCTGACCACGGTGGAGACACTCGAGAAAGAGCTGAAACCAGAGGGAGGTGATCTGTCAGGACATGGAACCTCCGCCCTTCCAGCTCGAAACGATAATGGCGGAGAGCCAAAAATACTGCTAGCAGTTCCCTGTCAAAGGCGGAGTAGCGTTGCTGTGTGGTAGAGAGTTTGGCTGAGAAAAAGGACAGAGGACGCCAATTTCTTGCTTCTCGCTGTTGCAAAACCGCTCCAACTTGCGTGGCGGAAGCATCTGTAACCAGAGACACCTCAGCAGAGGGAGAAGGATGAACTAGTGAGACGGCGGAGGCAAGGGCGGATTTTGCTGTCTCAAAAGCAGTTTGCATCTCAGTAGACCAGTTTAAAGTACGAGGATTACCAGCTAGAGCATCTGTTAGAGGGCGGAGAGTTTGTGCTACACCAGGGAGGAAACGGCGGTAGAAGTTAATCATTCCAAGAAATCGTTGGAGACCACGGACATCCTGTGGTTGGGGTTGGAGGAGAAGAGCGTCCACATGCTTGCAGAGAGGAATAATTCCTGCAGAACTGATCTTGTGGCCTCCTCCTGTCCAAAGCTGCATTTCTCCAGGTTCAAAACTAGACCATTCTGACAAAGGAGGTCAAGAACAACACAAAGATGTTTTAGGTGAGACCTCCTGTTTGTACTGGCCACTAACACATCATCCAGGTAGACAAAAACAAAAGGAAGTCCTCTAAAAATCCGGTCCATGAGGCGTTGAAAGGTTTGAGCTGCGTTCTTTAATCCAAAAGGCATGGATAAAAACTCGAATAAACCAAAAGGTGTCACAATGGCGGTCTTGCAGACATCCTGAGGGTCCATTGGAACTTGATGATAACCTTTCACTAAGTCTAACTTGGAGAACACTGTACATCCTCGCAAATTGCTCGTAAAATCACGAATGTTTGGTAGCGGGTAACGGTCTGGTCTTGTGACGTTATTCAATCGGCGGTAATCGCCGCAAGGGCGCCAAGACCCGTCCGGTTTAGTAACCATATGAAGTGGAGAAGCCCACGGGCTATCAGAGCGTCGAATGATTCCAGCTGCTTCCATCTTCTGAAACTCCGCTTTAGCAGCTGCTAACTTCACTTGGTCTAAACGGCGGGGGCGGGCATATAATGGCTGACCCTCCGTCTCTATCACATGTTTCACTTGATGCCCTGGTAGCTGACCAGGTTGACGAGGTTTCCAAGCATCAGGGAATTCGTTAAGCAAGGAGGAAATATCTGGAGCAAGTTTAAAAACTGATGAAACGGCGGGATCGGCGGTTGAGATCACTGGAGGAGCAAGTGGAGTCAAATCGGAACGTTGGAGGACTTGACGTTTGGCGGGGTCCACTAACAGATCGAACTCGGCAAGAAAATCCGCTCCTAAGATAGGGCGGTCTACAGCAGCGAGGAGGAAAGAAAACTGAAACCGGTGGTTTCCAAACTGTAGGGGGATTATTCTTGAACCCCAAGCTTTAACTGGATTGCCGTCACACGAGACTAATGAGAATACCGCGTTCTTCTTCTGTTGTGGAACTCTGTTTTGGAGGTCGAAACATCGTCTTCCACATTACAAACAATATTCATCGATTATTTTTGCGACGCATTTTTATATAGTTAGTATTTCATAATATTTTCTGATAATGTTTTTATTAAATAACATTTCGCTAATTTTCGAACATTCTTGGAAAATATAAAAATGTCATCTTCATTGTCAAAAATCCTCGAAACAGGAATGAATGTATTAAAAAGAACTATCAGAGCTGGGAACTTTTGAATGGTGGATATCGGGATTAAGGCTTGATCCACTCTTTTTCTTAATCTCGAGATTAAATAATGCTTGTTCTCCTCATGTTATTAATCTCCAGATTAATTAACAGATCGGGGATATTCCATTCTTAAGTTTTCAGAGCTGGGAACTTTTGAATGGTGGATATCGGGATTAATGCTTGATCCACTCTTTTTCTCAATCTCCAGATTTAATAATGCTTGCTCTCCTCTTGTTATTAATCTCTATATTAATTAACAAAACAGGATTAAGAAGATCCAATTCAAAAGTTTTCAGCTCCGCTCTGATAATAAAAAATAAAAAATATGAAATATCAACTTTAAACGAATGCGTCCAAAAATAATCGATGAATATTGTTTGTAATATCTGAATGATTTGTCTGGAATTAAATTGATTTTTTTACGATCCGAGTTGAATGTTGCAACTTTCTGAATTTGTATGGGCGCTACGTTCTTCGGTATGAGTCGATTTTAACAATTTTCTCCTTATAGACGCAACAGATAGAAGTTAGATTAGTAGCGATCAAAAGCGCTTATTTTTCGATGTAAGCGTATCCCTCTTTCACTTTTCGCGAACACTCCCTTTAAAATAAGAATCTAATTGTAATTAATTATCATTTGCGAGTCATCTATAAAATGAGCCCTTTCTGATATCATGTCTCTCGTGTAAAAGGCCTGCTCACGAATCTGTCACGCATACTTATCCTTTAAACAAAACTTTCCAGATTTTTCTTTTTCCTCTCAACTTGATCCCTGCCTGATGCAGATGTCTCCACTGTGATTTCGAGGATCGGAGAAAGCAAAAACTTGAAGATCATTTACTCACTGTGCACAAGGACAGGGTCTGGGTCTATGACGATACAACACTTAGTAAAGGTTTGTTCTAAGTACACAAATTTTTATCCACGAAAAATTCTTAACTGGGACACTTGTTATATCTCTCTCCAGTTTAGAATATGACAGAATCAATTTCCATGACAAAAAAGCTGTTTTTTATTTCAGTGAGAAATAAAATATTTCTTACACTGGGAACAGCTTTTTTACAATGCAATACATTCTTACTGTTAAGGTTGGCAGCCAGGTTGATCCGTTTTTAGAACATTAAATCCCGGCTTTTCTAAGAAGCCTATCGTGTTTAAAGAATTTTATTCTCTACCAGTTTGCTTTGATCTAACTATGCAAAACTTTGACACTGGCAAACAATATATATTAGATATTGACGAAAGAAAAATCAAACCGTTTTCTTCTGTCTGATTAAAAATTATGCCGTCCGGGGCTACTTGCTTGACGTCTATCGATAAAAAAATAATACGAAAAAAAACAGCAAAATGAATGTATTTTTGTTTGATCAGGACAGGAAGTTTTGAGTGACCTGACTGAACCATTCCCACCTCTACAGCCCGCCGGTCAACCTGTAGAAATTACTAATAATCTTTTCCTTTATAAATGTTCAGGTAAATTATAATTCTGCGAAGTACACGGTAAGGACAAGAGGAATTGCTAGGTAAGGCCATTTTATCTTTAAGTGCTAGAAACCTTATCTTGAAGTGCAAGACACGAAATCCTCAAGTGCTAGAGACCTTATCTAGAAGTGCAAGTCTTCAAAGTAGAAATACAAATTGGCTTTGATGACCAGAAATAAAAGTGTTTTTTTTTTTCATCCTGTTTTTTACCATCCTTTCTAATTCTTAGCGATTTTATTTTGAATAAAACATAATTTCAGTTTGTAAGATGAAGAAGCGTCGGGAAGCTGATATTGTCAAGCATATAAAGGAACAGCACGATTCTAAAGGGCTTGTTAAAAAGATTGCTTTGAAACCTCGAGAACCTGGAAACTACGAGTATAAATGTGAAGTTTGTGAAGATACATTTTCCAAACCATCTTTATTAAATAAGCACAGGTTTCGCGTACATAACCTCGGTCTGAGTACAGAATATTCCTGTATATTCTGCAGCATAAAATGTGCAAGTAAACCTGGTTTGAGAGCTCACGAGAGGACTCACATGACAAAACAATTTTCTTGTGTCTTGTGCAGTAAATCCTTTGTTCATGAAAACCTCCTTCGTGATCATGTGGAGAAGGGAGTATGTAAGCTGCAGAACAGAACTTGTGATGTCTGCTCCAAAACTTTTTGCGATAAAGTAAGAAAATATCAGCACATGAAAATTCATAACAAAGTCCGTGCCTTTAGCTGTCAAAAATGCGGGAAAAGTTTTGTACAAAAACGGAGTTTAAAAGAGCATCTTCTAACCCACGAAAAGACCCGGAGATATGCTTGTAAACTGTGTGAAAAACGATTTGTTCAACCCAATCATTTGAAGTATCACGTGACAAGCCAACATCCCTCAGCGTTTCCTGAATTTGCGAAACATGTCTGTAACTTTTGTTCAAAAGCATTTGCATTTCTTCATCAGTTGAAGCGACACACGAAAATCCACTGCGTGAACAACACGAAGGGTAGTTCTGGTGAGTCGTCTCTACAGTGCGAGATCTGTTCAAACTGGTTTTCTACTCCGGTCCTTCTCCAGAACCACCTAGAACAATGTTTTGATATTGATGAAGAAGTTCAGGACGAGATGAGATTAATCCCTGATGATGAGATGATCGAGGACGAGCAGGAAAGCGTAACTGAGGACGGATTAAAGAGTATGGTTGAGGAAGAACAAGAAGAAATAATCTGTCGTTTATAGGCTGTGAAAGAGAACGAGGACGAATAAGTAATATATATATATATATATATATATATATGTATGTAACTTAACATAGTTATAAATGGTTATAATGATATCTCACACATTCTGTATTTCAGATAAAATGGGGGATAAAATAGGAAAGCAAAAGCAAATGATATAGAAAAATCTAAATTTATCGAAACATAATTTTAAATTTTTTTTTTGTAATTTTGAACTGAAAACACGACTTGCTTGAGATCTTTATAATTTAGAAAATAATCATTTTTAAGTAATCTAAACGTTGGAATCTATGACTATTAAGATTGCATCATCCCGAGAGTTTGCTCTGTGACGACATTGCGAGAATAAAAATATCAATTTGTATATTTCATTGTTTTGCTGGGTCAGGGGAGATTGTGAAAAAAATAATATTCTGTCCATTTGTTCAATATCCACCTCTACCCCTGGTCCCTGATCTATCGGATCCTGCCAAGTTTAATGGATCAGGTTCTCCTGCATTTGATCTAACCAACACCACTCATCTCTTCATCACTTCACCGAAAGGTTGGCTGGGTTTTCAAAAAGTAACAGAGCACTTTCTTTTAACTAAGTTTTTGAATCCCTTTATCTTTACAATCTGAGAGTGTAAGCCTTTGCAATTTTTAACTTGTTCCTTAGATCAGGCAGACGTTTTAATTTGAAGTAGTAAATGTCTATTGCATCAGGTTGCAACAATATAAGAAAGTGAAAAATATATGTATATTTTGTCGTTCAGACTCTACCGGAAGTTCCCGGATTGGAGCATGGTACTTCCTGCCTGAGAAGTCGAGTGGACGGGTTGAACCTCTTCTTGAAACGGATACTCTTATACTGTATCTCCATGGAAACAGTTACAATAGATCTCAGTCCCACAGGGTTGGGTTGTATAAGCACCTGATCCGACAAGGATTCTACGTCCTAGCAATAGACTATCGCGGGTTCGGAGATTCTAGTCCTGTAAACCTCTCGGAGAAAACTGTAGTAGAGGACGCAAGAGCAGCGCTAGGATGGATTTCTGATAAACTCGGAGATAAAGCTAAGGTATAATAAAACACTGTTATTTCAATAGAAACAACATTTTATAGAATCAGTGCTAAATGTCGAATGTTTATTTTATTAGTGCAGTTTTATTGATTGATTATTGATTCTTCCAGATTATTGTATGGGGCCATTCTCTTGGGAGCGCCATCTGTGCACACACTGTTGCAGAATTTGACCTGGAAACTGGAGGATCCTCAACAGTATCCGGGGTCATCTTGGAGTCTCCTTTCAATACTATGGCTCAGGAGATTCTCAGCTTTGGGTAGGAGTTACCAAAACAATAATTAGGGGTTATTAACATGCTTGAAAGTTCTTGTCTTTACAATATAACATTGAACACAGTCACTGGGAGTGATTATCAAGAATGTTGATTTTAAATTATTTTTTAGTTTGGCTCGAATGTTGTCATACTTAACTGATATTCCTCAGCTGTTGGAGAAATCTGATCTTCTCTTTGAATCCGAAAAGTAAGACTCTTTCAGATAAAAAAACATGTTAGCGTAAAATGCCGATGTATTATTATTATTGCTGTTATTATTACGGATATCAACTTTATGGAGAATTAAAATCCCGTGTGAATAGGGTACATATTGTTCACTAAGTGTAACACAAGTAATCCCAATCAAACTGGGGGCTTCCATTGAAAAAATAAAAACTCCCCAGAAGCTTATATTTTCGAAAACCCATGTATTTTTGATCCTGAATATTTAAGTTGTAAGTAGAAATAATTAATATTTGATAATTTGTAGATGGCTGCCTGCTATCAAATGTCCCGTCCTGATTCTCCATGCCGAAGACGACATTATCGTTCCGTTCGAACTGGGGCTAAAACTAGAGGCTGAAGCAAGGGAAGCTGGAAAAAATAATATCAGGTAATTTCGAGAAAAAAATTCGCTTTCAATAAAAATCTGAAATATGGGTGGAATACAGAAGTATCCCTTATACGTGATCAATTTAAAATATGGGTGGAATACAGAAATACGTGATCAATTTAAAATATGGGTGGAATGCAGAAGTATCCCTTATACGTGATCAATTTAAAATATGGGTGGAATACAGAAGTATCCCTTATACGTGATCAATTTAAAATTCAGAATATTTTTAGGTTCATAAGCTTTCCCAAAGAGGAGAGAAGGGGACACAATAATATATACTTATCAGACAACCTGGCTAGCGCTGTGAAATCCTTCACGGAACTAGACTGTACATCTAAAAAGTAAAAGAGAAAGTTTAAGCAAATAAAGCTTAATTAGTAATTACAATGGAAACCGATCAATGGAAATAATTCCCTTCTACTCCCATCACAACCCTTCTAGGGATACCTGCTGGGCTTATCCAATTTTTGCACAAACCTTGAATAATGTTCCTAAACTGTAATCTTACCTTTATTATGTGTTCAAGCCGTAAAATGTATAGTAGTGATTTAAACTGTACTCTATGTGCTCTATGTACCCTCTTGTACTCTCGTTAAGAGAGTAACTGACTAAGTGATTTTCTATGTAATTTTTAATGACCCTTCGATTAAAGAGTACATTAATGTTTCACACCTGCATCTACGCGCTCTCACTGCAACAATACATCAGGCTGCAAACATATTCCACGTCTTTCAACTGATTAAATTCCTTAGTTGTAAACTTTATTTTTTTTAAATCTTTATAAGTTTTTTTTAATATATACTTTCTTATAACTAATCTTTTTCAATTTCTAATTTTCTTATTTCAAACATTTATTTTTATTCTCCATCCTTTATTCAAATAAACACAATGTTCTCTTTTTATTCTATTTTTCTGCGTTAACCCCAAACCTAGGATGATCATTTTAGGTGCTTTTACAGTCCATATCATGTTTTTGGGGGGATTTTTTCTTGCCTGGTTCATTGTATCCATAATTTACCAGATTCTTAATTCAAAATAGAACTGGGATGTATATGTATTGCAGTAACCCGTCCACAGGCTGATGATGAAGGATTTTTGATGCTATATCGTTTGCACTAATGTCCGATTGAACTAACATACTATTGCACTAAAGTCAGCTGATCAGTAACACTTGTGGCCGCAGCGCCCGGCCCCCTAGCCTGTCCTAGCCGCGGCGCTCGGCCCCCTAGCCTGTCCTAGCCGAAGCGCTCGGCCCATAAATTGTCTTAACCTAACCTAACCCTCAAATAAAACGTTGGTCCGAATGAACGTTAGTGCGAATGTATGTTAGTCCGATCAATCATTAGTACAAATAATACGACATCGGATTCTTCTATGGCCAACTACGAAAGTAGAACCTAACCATTTCAAAACCTTTAGGTTTAATGGATGAGATATTTTAATTTTCTTTCTTGACTTTTGTGCCAACTAAAAGGGTATCTTTGTAAATTATTTACCGAGCTTTTAAATCAAAGGTCACAAAAAATTACATAGACAGTCCCTTCAACCTTATTGTGATATTTAAATGTTGTGATAGTGAAACCCACATGAGTAATAACATAGTAAATTGTGCTTATATGAGCCTATGCATACAGGCTTGTAAAATTGTATGTAAATCTGTTTGGCCTTGATATAGTTCAAGGTGGGATTTCAAATCTTAAAACCGGTTTTGTAAGTTCGGGGTTTTAATGATATTGGACTAATGGCCACTATTTTGCCATGATTCCTCGTAAATCCGGCCGAAGATCTTGTCAAAAATGTTCTTCTAATAAAAATGTAGTTAATCATTTCATTTAAATTGTATTCTTGGATTTCTTTGGGGAAATGGCTTTAAACCGGTTTTTATATCTAGCGGACACCCACCTGTGATTATATTTTTTGTATCCAAAATGTTGTTAAATGTATTTATTCTCAACTCTACCCGATTGTGAAATGTTGTTGGTTAACATATCTGTCACATATCATGTATGGTAGTTTAACTTAGAATTTAGTATTGTGGAGAAATCTTTTATGTTTTATTTGAGACATATTAAACGTTTTAATGATGTATAATTACACAGTTTAAGTGTACATCCGACGTTCAAAATCATACATTTGGGTGATTATGTTTTGAGAATCGATTTTCTTAAATTATTAAAAAACGACGACAAAGTAACAAAAGTTCTACAGTAAACTAAGTAGATATTTAGGAACATATTTCTGAATATAAATTTGACAATAAATCAATGTTAAAATCAATTATTTATTTTTTATTATCATATTGAATTTCTTATTCTTTACTAATTTATTCGCAGATTTTTTCAAATTCTTAAAATGTCGTCTTTTCAATAAAATATCCAGGAAATCTACAGAAAATGTTTGTGATCAATGATACATTACAGAAACCAATAACTGAATAAGATTACTTATTTTCGATGATAATAGTGAATTGTTATTTTTTAAACCTGTTCACAAGCAACTAATAAGTTTACTGTAAAATTTTTGTTGCTTTTTTCGTCGTCGTTATTTAATAATTTTTAAAAAGCTGATCCTAAAAATCATCCCTCTAAAATGGACAATCTATGTGGATTTTAAAGTTTGAATTTGCGCTCTTACTGAACAAATATGCACCGTACAAACGTATTATATGTCTCAAATAAATCCTAAAAAATTTCTTCTCAATACTATATTCTCATTTCAACTACCATACGCCGGTCACTCCCTTTAATGTATCATTTTAATCTGACTATTGTCACTATCCAAAATCCAGAAGTGTTATTTTACGCAAAATTTACAGTAAATTACTAGTATTTTAACAGCAAATGTTATATATATAACCATGCCTTAAACCTGAAAAGTGAAATACTCAAACGTTCAAAATTATCAAGCTACGTTGACCAACTTATTAACCTCAACCTATTGGACCAAAATTAGCATTTGTTGAATAAATTTGCATGTTTATTGTTGTTTTCCAGGCACAATGTTACGACAAGGAATGGCGCATTGTCGTCGTGTCAAAATTCTTACTCAAAATCGTATCTTCCACACGTTCTTGAAACTTGAGTTTAGTATGTACGACAACGGTGAATACTCTCGTCTTCTGTACACCCGCCTGTCCCTGGACAATAACTACCAGGTAAAGAGGAATGGAGTAAAGGGGGGGGGGACTATTGAAGAACAAAGTAAAATAAAAGTTGTTTTAGTACCTGGATCCTAATTATGCTGTTGAACCTGATCCCGGAGCTGTAGCAACCAGACTTATATCCACCCTACAGAGCAGGGATGTCTTTGGTATCAATCTGTTGTCTGAACCATAAAATATTTTAAAGCTTGGCCTAAAAAACATTGCATTTCTTTCTAAAATTACTTTTAAAGAGGATTTAACAAAAGAACGAGAGATAGGTAGTTGATCTACCCTTAACTAGCTTAACTGCCTCAGCTCTCTTTCTTCGTACATCTGATTAGTGAATTGATTAGTGTTCATTTTGAACCATTGGCTCAAAGCCCAGGGAGGAGAATCCTGGAACCCTAGAGAACCTAGAAGGAGAAGTTCTGAACAGATTTAAGGTCGGTGCTATTTTTTCAATCAATGAATATATCCTTCATTAATACATTTATTCACTAAGCTTATCAATTGTCCCCTGAATACAGTGAAAACTTGATAACATTCAATAAGAAACTGTACTTTTCATAATAATTAAATATTAAGTCTTTTGTTCATGTTTCACTTACACTCTACTTCTGTAAAGTTTACGGAACATTTAACCTTAAACAGGGATGTATATTTTATAGAATAACAACATTTTTGACGATTTTATGGGGGGGGGGGGGAAATGAAAAATTGGACCTAAAGGAAACTTTTTTTTGATACATTTAACACAAAAATTAATTTATTTTCTCCTAAAAATGATTTTTTTTTAAAATTTACATCCCTGATGTCTACAACCCTTGTACTTCAGGAGTGGGCGTCAAGTGTACAGCTCCGGGTTGGATATCTGATGCATCTTAACACAAAAATTAACTCAAGACAGTATTTGGATAGAGTTATCGAGCAGATGGGTTCAGGGAGAACAGATTTATCATAATTAATGTTATAAAACACTGTAACCTTCGAGCTTGCATAATTAACTTGGACTTAAAATTTTGTAATAAAGATTTTGGATATAATATCCAAAAATTATATTTGTTCTTTGGTTCAGGAGATCTTAATAATTTGGAACCACACGAACTTGTTGCTCTTCTTCTTCTAATTTACTTCAGGAACCAGATACTTTCCTTTAAACTATAATTTACAGTGTTTCCCACCAACCATAATTATTTCTTGACCTCTTCATTTCTTTTAAAAATCTTACAACTTTTATTTCAAGGAATTTTTAAAATAGATTTTTCTCGAATCAAAAAGTTTTTAACTTAATACGTATTGGAATTGTAGATATTTAAAATGTTATTTGATCAGGCTGAAGAAAAAAATTAATTGGTATTAAGCTATTATTGTTTTATTGTTTCATTCATTTATGATAACTTACTTTTTATAATAATTTACTTACTTGATACTTAATATCATGGATTAACTCTTCAGGAAGGATCTAACAATTGATGATATCTGTCAATATCTAGATTTAGGTATTTTGGATAAATGAAATCTTTTTTTGACTTCAAGATTATTACTTACATGATTGTTTAAACGTTTGAATATCCTTTGTTTTACCTGTTTTTGAATAACAGGTCTTACTTTTAATGATAAAGGACGCCTAAAGCCATACCTGCAAAATATGATTGATTATATTTTGTTTGATTTGATTTGATTTGAATTGAATTGAATTGAATTGAATTGAATTGAATTGAATTGAATTGAATTGAATTGAATTGAATTGAATTGAATTGAATTGAATAACATATTAATTCTGGGAATGCATTTAAATCCTCCAAGAATGTGGTATAATATTATTATGCGTAGGAAGAAAGTGTAATAATCAAAATTATTGTTCGGTGAATAATCAAACTTATTCCACGGTTTTTCTTTCAATATTATAACAATAATTTTGATTATTACACTTTCTTCCTACGCATAATATATTATTATTTAGAAATTAAAAATTCATAATTTTTCTGTAATTTTTAACCTTATTGAAACTTATATTTTTTCATTTTGTATACTTATTGCATATTGATTTTTAGGCTCTCATAATTCGACAGATTAAACTCCAAGCTCAGTCGGAGAAAAGGCGGTCCAACTACTCTCTCCTGAATAAGATTAAACTCTTCCTAAACCTTAGATTAATCCTGTAAAGATAAATCTGAACCTAGTTCTGAATCTCCTAAGGCTGTGAAACCTGAATAAACTCCACGATACCAAGATGTCAATGCGTCCTGTGATCTTGAAGCCTAGAATAAAGCAAACTGCAACCATGATATTCCTCCATGGTTTGGGGGATACAGGCCATGGTTGGGCTGGGATACTGAACACTCTCCGTCCTGATCATCTCAAGGTAGGGGTTAAATTATTACTTATTAATGGGACTTTTAGGCGACTCTTCATTTACAGCGTGGCATGTCCGATTTACAATTGTTCCCTTAGTAGATTTGTCTGATAAAGAATGTACAGTGAAACCCTATTTTATATTAATATTAGTTTAAAATCTTGAAAAATGTCTTGCTTTCCTCGTAAAAATGACGCCGAAATATTCAGCATTTCTCCCTAAATTATTTTATGAATTATGTAAAATATCCAATTTGTTAGATGAGCTGCAGATTGTGTTTGCGTTGAAGATCCAGCGAGGTCAACTGAAGCCTGAAGAGATCTGTGCTGGTTGTCTTGGATTGAAGAAAATTAAAAATCTGCGGATAAAGAACGATGTACTAAGACATGTACTCTATGACCTACTGAATACTAAGAATCTGGATTCAAAATTTAAGGTAAAAGTAAAAGATATCGTACATACTAAAACACTTTTGAAGACATGGTGTTAATATAAGGAAAATTTAAATCCTGGCCTAGGACCGAATTTAATGAATTGGAGAGGTCCCTGAACTACTTAAAGCCGGTTCAAATCATAAATATTTCGAATCAACGATTAAAATCCTCGTGAATCTTTGAATCGATGATTTAGGCTTTGAACTAGTGGTAGGTTACAAGGTAGTTTAGCGACCTTGCTGAAACTAAATTAAATTCGGTCCCGGAGAAACTAAAATATTTTCTGAGAATAAAATATTTTAGGATTTCTACTTCATGACGATAATATCCACCTTGACGAAAGGAAACCAGGTCTACCACGATAACCCAGTCAGCATTGAGAAGGTAACACGGCTTGTCGCTTAGTTTTGTCATCGCTGTAGATAAAGAATTTAATTAAAATCTCGTTATAAAACTTGAAATTCTTAGAGTACCTTGAAAGGTATTGACAACAGGGGTTTAGTCATGTTTCATGAGTCTTTTAAGATGACATTAATTTCATCTTTTAATTGAAAATAGTTTGACAGAATCATTAGAATAAATACTTTTTTAGGCGTTTCTTAGTTTCCTTGAATACAGCGAGGACGTATCTGTGATGACCGCTATAAAGATGATGACGTATGGAATAAGCAATGGGTTAGAAAACCAAGAATTAACAGATAAGGTTTGCAACCGAGTCATCTCCAGCATTGATCAACTGAACTGCAAGGATATGCTTGGACTTACATACTTCTTCTCTAAGTCTAACTATTACAACCTTAAACTCCTTCTGTTACTAAAGGGTGAAATATCTCGATTGTTTGAAACGGCGACCTCTGTTGAAGAGCTAGTTGATGTATTAAACTCCTTGAGCCACCTCGCTATTAATCATGTTTACAGGATGGAAGTTATAACTCCATTTATTCAAGCTATGAATGATATTAAACTAAGCGAAGTGAAACATTCGAACTTAAGTACAATGGGGAAGGAGATGATAAAGAACATTGCTGAGAAACATCCTCACAAAGATGCCCTGCTAGCGGATACATCCAGTATAGACCAGAATATAAAGTTGTCCTCTTCCCTGGTTCGAATCCCTGCCTTCCTTACATTTAACCTACGCCTAGATCAGGTTGACCTGGATCTAGAGTTAAACATGGATTTGGCAGCTTTAATTCTTTCTCTTTTTCATAAAAAGATACCTTTACAAATCCAAACCCCTCAGATGAGTTCGGATAATCTGGAGAACAGATCGAAGCTTCTGGTGAACTGTTACCGTGGGGCTGTCAAGATTCTAGGTTCACCAAGATTTGTCGGTGTTGGACGAATCCTTCCACACTTTCACGATCCAGATATCATCTTTGGAAACATTGGAGGAACCCCTGTATCCATACCAGAGTATCTTACAGATTTAAGTATTCTTAGACCCAAGGTAACCTATAAAGATATTATGTATGGGATGAGATTGTGGGGGTGGGGGCTGTAATTTCATAAAATTTCGTCTTTTGTATGATCTAGTAAATTAAAATTTAACCAGAATATGATTTAGAGAGCTCCGGCTGGAGACTGGAATGTCCTTGTAATTGCAAACAGAAAAAACTTGAACTCTGAGAATAAATTGATAGGGACCGAAGAAGTAAAGGTTAGTTCTAAATCACAGTAAAAATATAATTTTTATTTAAATCCCATCTTTTATAAAAGCATTTTAAGAAAAATTAGATTTTACACACGTACATTTTTATGTTTTTAGGTTCGACAACTCGAGTTTCTAGGATTTACTCCGATCGTAGTTCCTTACTCCAAGTTGCTGAATCCTCTCAGTGCGGAGAAATCTATTCTTTCCTTCCTGAGAAAAGACGATATTTCTCTACCTAACGTGGATGAAGGATGGACGGAGAGAAATAAGAAATTTTAAAGCTTTTTATTTTGAATCCATAAAATGGATTTGTTACAAATAATTTATTTATAATATTTTCAGAAGAATATGGAGGTATGGGAAGCTTAAAGTATGGTCTAACTATCTTACTTGTATGCATAAATATTGATCTGATACGACAGGTAAATGAATATATTATTTGCTGCACTGGGCTCATAAACTTGAATCATGTAACGATCCATTTTATAACACGCTTAATGTATTCTTTTTCCATACATAAAGTGTTTTTTCGTCGAAAATGGAAATCCATGATATATCTTGCTCGCCTATTCTTGAATTATTAATATATTATGCGTAGGAAGAAAGTGTAATAATCAAAATTATTGTTATAATATTGAAAGAAAAACCGTGGAATAATTTTGATTATTCACCGAAAGGCGCAGCAGAATGTGGTATAATAAATATTATACCACATTCTTATCGGATTTACTACGTAGCCAAATCCGGAATATTTCTTGTTATTGTCACCCATTTTGTGTAATAATTATGATATTCCACGAACCAAGTGACAATATCAAGAATTATTCACCGCGAACTTGATAGATAGATAGATCCACGACTTAAGTGACAATATCAAGAATTATTCACCGGGAACTTGATAGATAGATAGATCAATTTAAAATAAGAATTAACATATTAATTCTGGGAATGCATTTAAATCCTCCAAGAATGTGGTATAATATTATTATGCGTAGGAAGAAAGTGTAATAATCAAAATTATTGTTCGGTGAATAATCAAACTTATTCCACGGTTTTTCTTTCAATATTATAACAATAATTTTGATTATTACACTTTCTTCCTACGCATAATATATTATTATTTAGAAATTAAAAATTCATAATTTTTCTGTAATTTTTAACCTTATTGAAACTTATATTTTTTCATTTTGTATACTTATTGCATATTGATTTTTAGGCTCTCATAATTCGACAGATTAAACTCCAAGCTCAGTCGGAGAAAAGGCGGTCCAACTACTCTCTCCTGAATAAGATTAAACTCTTCCTAAACCTTAGATTAATCCTGTAAAGATAAATCTGAACCTAGTTCTGAATCTCCTAAGGCTGTGAAACCTGAATAAACTCCACGATACCAAGATGTCAATGCGTCCTGTGATCTTGAAGCCTAGAATAAAGCAAACTGCAACCATGATATTCCTCCATGGTTTGGGGGATACAGGCCATGGTTGGGCTGGGATACTGAACACTCTCCGTCCTGATCATCTCAAGGTAGGGGTTAAATTATTACTTATTAATGGGACTTTTAGGCGACTCTTCATTTACAGCGTGGCATGTCCGATTTACAATTGTTCCCTTAGTAGATTTGTCTGATAAAGAATGTACAGTGAAACCCTTAATAACGAATACATCGGAAGAATTTATCAAATGTCGTCTTGACAATTTTTCAATGAGTTTTATACTATATTTCGTAAATTTCAGTATTTTCGAAAATAAATAAATAGCCATGAATATGCGAATGAATGAATACAGTTTTAAAGAGTTCCATATAATCATTTAATTAAAAAACTAAATATCTGCAACATTCCATTATCAGAAAGTGAAGAATACGACATTTGATCAATTCTTTCGATGTATTCGTTATTAAGGGTTTCACTGTATGAGATATCCATAACCTTCTGTTATGATGTTACTGTAAAGTAACTTGCGCATGAAACAATATAGAGGAAATTGACAGAATTGAAAGTTTTCAAGGTAAAATAAGACGATATCTTACACATTATTGTTCAGATCCAGATAATACTAGATGAAAAGTTTTTAAGTAATTTTATTTCTAACCTAGACTATTATTAGGTAATCTGTCCCACAGCCCCTGTAATTCCTATAACATTAAACCTGGGGTTCCGAATGCCGGCCTGGTTCGATCTGGAATCTCTAGACAATCTGGAACAGGAAACTGATATCGAGGGCCTTAAGAAATCCGCGAAAACTGTTTATGGACTGATAGAGGATGAGATCCGTAGTGGGATTCCTAGTAATAAAATCATCATCGGAGGCTTCTCACAAGGTGGGAATGAAAAATCTAAACTTTCGAATAGTTTGAAACTACGAAAATAAGAAATTTAAGATTTTAAACAATAAGCTTATTACCAATTTTGTTCTTACTAACTTTTAGATCTGCAAATCCACCTACTGTACCGTATTGTACTTGATTGTAAATTGTATTCTCTATAGGTGCTGTTCTAGCTCTTTACTCCGCTCTACACTGTGAAAAACCTCTTGCCGCTTGTATTGCACTCTCAACCTTCTTTCCTGAAGCAAGATTACCAGATCCAAATCTGCTTTATAACAAGGGTAAACATAAGAACCTAACAATTGTGAGACCATTTTATTAATCTATTGGTTAATGAATAGACTTCAGAAGTGTGATTCAAAATTGTACAAAATTTATAAGAATGGATCAAGGTTGTTGAGTAAGGTTGCTAACTCTAGATGCCAATGAACGGAAATCTCCTGTGCAATGAACAGTGAAATCCGTAAATGACTTTACTGATCCCTACACTCGCCTCTTAAATCAGTGACGTCATTTACGGATTTCACTACATTGTTTAGGACACTACGAGTTAGGACACTACGAGTTATAGATAGATAGATCTAAGTGTGATAAATGACTTGATGATGTAGATTTACTTGTTTTACTGTCAGTGCTTGGAAGGGAAATTTGTTTAATACGTTCTACCATGTCCATAATCCAACCTTTACATTCATCCTAACAGGAGTCTTTCTAGTCTGTTCTACCATATTTATTATCCCACCTTTACAACCATCTTAACAGGAGTCTTTCTAGTCTGTTCTACCCTATTCATTGTCCCACCTTTACACCCATCTTAACAGGAGTCTTTCTAAATCCGTTCTACCATGTCCATTATCCCACCTTTACATCCGTCCTACCAGAACCTTTTTAATACGTTCTACCATGTCCATAATCCAACCTTTACATTCATCCTAACAGGAGTCTTTCTAGTCTGTTCTACCATATTTATTATCCCACCTTTACAACCATCTTAACAGGAGTCTTTCTTGTCTGTTCTACCCTATTCATTGTCCCACTTTTACAACCATCTTAACAGGAGTCTTTCTAGTCTGTTCTACCATATTTATTATCCCACCTTTACAACCATCTTAACTGGAGTATTTCTAGTCTGTTCTACCATATTCATTGTCCCACCTTTACAACCATCCTAACAGGAGTCTTTCTAGTCTGTTCTACCATATTTTTTATCCCACCTTTACACCCATCTTAACAGGAGTATTTCTAAATCCGTTCTACCATGTCCATTATCCCACCTTTACATTCATCCTAACAGGAGTCTTTCTAGTCTGTTCTACCTTATTCGTTATCCCACCTTTACATTCATCCTAACAGGAGTCTTTCTAGTCTGTTCTACCATATTTACTATCCCATCTTTACAACCATCTTTACAGAGGTTTTCTAGTCTTTTCTACCATATTCACTATCCCACCTTTATGACAGGAGTCCTTCACTTGTTTACCATAGCTTTCAATTGTCTACCATAGCCTTCACTTGTGTATAACCTTCCCTTTTCTTACGTAACCTTTACTTGTCTACCATAACATTCCCTTGTTTATCATATCCTTCACTTGTCTACCAGAGCCTTCCTTGTCTAACATAGCCTTCACTTGTCTAATATAGCATGATAACCTTCCCTTGTCTTACGTAACCTTTCCTTGTTAAAGAATACATAAAGATTATTTCATCTCGTTTAAGAATTTCCATTATTACATTTTTTTCCTCATAAGATTATCATATTCTTACAGGTTTAAAGATATTTAATTTAGTAGTAACCTTACATAAACTTTGATTATGAATATCTTTGGACATAAACAAGAAACATGAAAGTATGAATATACTGTTTGGCGCAAAGTTCAATTTTCTTTCAACTTTTACAGGTAACAAAATATTTTATCCGAAAGAGGTTTAAAAAAGGAATAAATTGACGGAATTGGAATTTATACAATGAAACATGACTTCTAAAAAAGATCTCGATAAAACAAGTTAGGATAATTATTTTTCTCAATGATTTTACTTAAACTTTCGAGAACCCCACCAACATTTTTTTGAGGCATTTCAATAGTCATGATTTTGTTCAGGCGCACTGTGTTTAGTTCATTGTTCTGGTCAGGTAGTGAAACACAATAAGAGTTCTGAATTCACTTTCATAGAACTTCCATGAGTTTAAAGAATATAAGAGAAGCTGTTTTATAAACCTAGTATTGCACAACCTGGAGCGACAAGACTGGATAACGCAGTTATCCTAGGCCATTGTGGTCTGAAATATATAGACCATATAATGATTTTTAGTAAAATAGTATTCCAGGATTTTCATATTTGGACGATATGAAAAAGCTTTTTAGGCTTGAAGATATTAAACATTTCAAAGCTGGAGTTGTAAAAATTAATTTGCAAAATTTATAAAAAAAACTTTAGTTCGCTCTCAATAAAATTCTCAGTTTATATTTAGAATACAATTATAGATATGTAGAGAAGGAAATAAGAGAAAGGAATAGAGAGATATATTCGAACAGATCTTCATGTGCTTCTTCAGATCAGGGTTTCCGGATTCAACCTCAACGTCAAGAATTAAAAGATCCGTAAATCTTACAGAGGGGGGGGGGGGTCTCCTTTTAAATGCACCAATATCAGTATATTAAACGCTTTCTTTTTAGATATACCCTTCTTTCAAGCTCACGGAGAAACAGATAATATCCTTCCCCTGCAGTACGGTATAAACACAAGCAAGATTCTCAAGCAGTTCCTAACAAAGCATGAAGTAAGCCTTATCTTTACATACAAATATCTAATAGATAATTAATCCACTATGGTTTCAAGATTCTTTGGACTGATAAACATTAATTTCATTTCAATGTTTTACTTTTTTAAATTCAGGCCAAACACCAAAATGGGGCTTCTTGCAGATCTCTTCTATAATATCACATATCACATGAGATTTGATTAGATGTTGCTGAAAAGTACACTCGATCTGCTTATAAAAATCTGGTTTACTTTGTTTGTCTTAATATGAAAATATCAGTTAATGAAATTCAGTGATTTAGTGAAATTTTGTATCTTGGGTGTACTCTCATTATGATTTTCATATTAAGCGTCCCATATTTTATCGGATTATCTCCAAGCTATAACATAAAGTTACATACAGAATACTTAAAAACAGTGCTTAGGATCCATTTAATTTTGATGCGGATCCTGGATCCGCACTGGAAAAAAATGGATCCAGGTTATTTCTTTAAGACTTACTGAATTTTTTTAACAAAAAAATAATTTTCAAATTTTTTTTTTTATTTATTTCGCTTATTTTTATTCTAAAACTTGATGAACCATTCAGAAATGAGGAAACTTTTTTCAAAAGTTCAGAGCTGGGTTTTAGGAGTAAAAAAGTTGTTTTTGCAGTTTTTGGTTGATATTTTACCCCTTGGATCCGGATCCGTGGATCCGCATATTTTTGCGGATCCGGATCCTACTGCACTGCTTAAAAAACCCTATATTTTCTGCATGTAATTTTTATATTGGCCCTCAGTAACTATTCAGAGTTATTATTATTTTCTGTCACAGCCCTAAAATCTAAATTTAGAGCTAAACACGATCCAATATGATGTGGGACACTGTATCTTTCGCAAAAGATTTTTTTTTCTGTTTTAGTTTCACACTTACCGGATACAGCATGAAACCAGTGACAGGGAGCTCAACGATATGAAACTATTTATTGAGAAAGTAGTCGGGCATTGAGGTGTCCAGACTCATAGAGTACATCACTACTGTTCCAGTTGAAATTTTAGTAACAATAGTCCCTGACATACAGTACATATACTTTTATCCTTGATATACACTCAGTGCCATAAACAGTAAATTGTTTTAAAAAAATCAAATTCATTCTTCCCTTATTTCAAATCTAACTTTGACTAGGGCTTTGTTAACTTTATAAAAAGACTTCAGTGATCTGTTATTATATCAAGGCAAACGTTTTAGCCTCAACTTTATTTTAGTTTATTCTATATTTTATCCTAAGTTAGTATTTGTTTTTAAAAGAAAGGTTTTATTTTATCTGGAAGAACAATGCTCCAATTACCATCAGTACCTAACAGTTTTTAATGTCCATGGGTTGCGGGTATTTGTCAGTGTATTGGGAATTATAATTAGTCTTCTCTACTTTCCTTGTTTTATCTTCCATTTCCTCCACTCCCGTTATCTAAACCTAGAAATTGGCCATTTTATCTCTTTCTATACCTTCTCTAAACAAACCCCCTGCTACAGTTTTACCCTCTTAATAACTGAACCCCTGCTACTTAGTACCCCTCTCCTGAAAACTAAACCCCTACTACTAGTCCCCTCCCCTCTTGTAAACTGAACCCCTGCTAATAGACCCACTCCCCCTTCCCCGTTCTGATAACTGAACCTCTGCAACTATAGCAACCCCCCCTCCCCCGTATATGTATATCTAATGGTGGGAGTATATAATAGAGTATATCAGTAGTAAAAGAAAATATATTACAGATAACATGATAAAACAGTTAATATAATACACAATTCAGAAAAACTGCAGTTTATCAGGTACCAATAGCCAAAGGGTTTTTTAAGATAAGGAACTTCTAAATAGGACTGGGGAAGGCCAAGGATATTCCTTTATAAAACCTTTTCTACTCAAAGTATTGAGTATTATCTTAATAAAATGTGGTCTTTCATTTCCGCTCGTGTAATAAAAACGCTTACTTGTTGCCGTAGTGCTTGGACCCCCCCCTTTTGGAAAAATTAGCAAGCATATTCACAGAATTCGATACCTAGATCCACGGGTGTTATTCAGCTATTAACATTTAATACACAGAGTCTCTTATGATATTTATTTCTGATATAGCGATACAGAGCTCAGACCTGTGAACTGAAAAACAATCAATCAGTCACGGTTAGAATAAAATATTAAAATCTGCTCAGTAGCAGCAGTCCCAGATTATAGAAACAAAGGAGATCCGTTGGATTCTCAAACAGTTACAACAGTCAGATTACCCTCGTCCAGTAGTACGGCGAGTGGTAGATCAGATTAGATTTATTCTAAGAGATAAATTAGGAATTAATTTCGATTAAACTTCAAAGTTCTAAGCCATTTAGAATGTTAATTCATTACACAGTGCGCCTGAACAAAATCAAGACTTTTGAAATGCCTCAAAAAAAAGGATGGTGGGGTTCGAAAATGTAAGTAAAATGATTGAGAAAAATGTTAATCCTAACTCTTTTCATCGAGATCTTTTTGTGAAAACTCATGTTTTATAGATTTACTTGTGTAAATTTCAAATGCTTTAGGTTTTCCCTATTTCAACCGTGTTTTAAGGCCATTTAGAACGGTGTGTTAACTGTAAAAATTTAATGAAAATTTGATTTTGCGCCAAAAAGTATATTAACACTTTCATTTATCCCGTTTATGTCTAAAGATAATCATAATCACAGTTTAAATAAAATTACTAATAAAGGAATTGAGGTTTCCCCACAAACTCTGATATTTTAATACCTCTCTATCTTAGCAACCCAATGTCGTAGACCTTAGATATTTCAAACTTTAAACTCTGTTAGATCAAGTAATCTAAGTTTAAAATATCAAAGGTTTACACCGCCAGGTTGCAAAGAAAAAGTGAATGGCATTTTCAAGTTTGTGACAAAGACTCAACTCCTTTCATATCTTAAATTCCTAAAGAGGATACTTTTGACTGAAATCCATGGGATTTCCATAGGATTTTGAAATAGAACCCACCTTTACGCCTGTCCTGCCATCCGTTCTACCATGTCCATTATCCCACCTTTACATTAATCCTAACAGGAGTTTTTCTATATTCATTATCCCACCTTTACACCCATCTTAACAGGAGTCTTTCTAAATCCGTTCTACCATGTTCATTATCCCACCTTTACATCCGTCCTACCAGAACCTTTCTTAATACGTTCTACCATGTCCATAATCCAACCTTTACATTCATCCTAACAGGAGTCTTTCTAGTCTGTTCTACCATATTTATTATCCCACCTTTATTAGACAAGGGGAGGCTATGGTAGACAAGGGAAGGCTATGGTAGACAAGTAATGAATACGTAAGCCAAGGGAAGGTTAGCATGTTCTGTTAGACAAGTGAAGGCTATAATAGACATGTGAAGGCTTTGATAGACAAGTGTAGGTTATTATTATTATAGGTAGTCAGTAGAAAGTTATGTTATGTGTATTTGTTAAGAGAAATGATTTATATTTTAGATTACTCCAGGAGCTGTCTTTAACAACTTGATGGAAATTAACTTTTTTCCTTCTTTTCTTTTCTTTTCAGTTATTTTCTATACTCTCTAAGAACAATTTGTATTACTTAGCATTCCTTATTTCCTACCACAACCTTTTCCTAAGTTTGTTACCCACACCTGGATATTTCAGAATCACTAGAATGGGTTCGGAAACTGGAGAGGAGGTTGGGGTACAGAATATTGATCTTAACAGTGATTCTTCTCAACTTAAGGTAGTCTTATAATTCTCTAGATATAAAAAATAGTCTATCCGGAAGGGTTATAAAAAAATTTGTTTTGTTTTACACAGATAGGATATACTTCTTAAATTTGGTTAGTTTCGATGGTTATATTTTATATATCTGATATCTAGGTTGATATATCTAATATTTAGGGTAATATAATTAATATTTAGGTTGATATATCTGATGTTTAGGTGGACATATCTAATATTTAGGTTGATATATTTAATATTAAGGTGGATATATCTAATGTTTAGGTTGATATATTGAATATTTAGGTTGATATATATCATATGATATTTAAGTTATTATATCTAATATTTGGATTGATATATCTAATATTTATGATGATTTAACTGATATTCAGGATGATGAATATGATATTAAGGTTTTTATATCTGATATTTAGGTTGATACATCTTATATTTAGGTTGATACATCTTATGTTTAAGTTAATACATCTAATGTTTAGGTTGATATGTCGGATATTTAGGTTTATATATCTTATATTTAGGTTGATATATCTGATGTTAGGTTGACATATTTAATATTCAAGTTTATATATCTGATCTGATATTTAGGTGGATATATCTGATATTTAGGCTGATCTATCTAATATTCATGTTAATATATTTAATATTCAGGTTGATATATCTGATATTCAGGTTGATATATTTGATATTCAGGTTGATCTATCTAATATTCAGGTTGATATATCTGATATTTAGGTTGATATATCTAATATTCAGGTTGATATATCTGATATTTAGGTTGATATATCTAATATTCAGGTTGATATATCTGATGCACTCTCTGAGAAAGATAAAGTAAAGTTCACTGTGCATACAAGGTCCAGTATGCCTGAGTTCCATAAGAACGAGTTCTCTGTTATGCGTCTTCATGAGGACTTCATCTGGCTTCATGATGATATACGAGGTTTGAAATAAAAATCCATTCCTGGATCCAAGTGAATACAAATGAATCCAGGAATGAATTCAATGAATTTGAACTGCCTACTTTGAATCGGTGGTTCAAATTTGAACCGGCAGTAGGTAGTTCAGTAACGGAGCTCAAACGCATTAAATTCGGTCCCCGGATCTTAAACCAATTCCGTATCCAGGATTTTCTACAACATTTAATGATGTTTTAAGAAATAAAAGTTTCTACGTTTTTTCTTTTTTTGCTGAAACTTGAAGGAACAGTCACAGATTAAAAAGTTTCTCGTGAGTTAACAGCAGAGATTTGTGTTTTGACTTTTGAGATAACATTTTGTTAGTAGGTTTTGGGTTATATTTTGCCCCTTGGAAACAGAAGTGGTGCGGATCCAACGGATCCTGATCCTAGGCACTTGCATACATATTAATTTCAACTGTTGTTTGTGTTGTTACTTACAAACGTGTTTAGACAACATGTTGTATGCCGGATATATAGTTCCTCCTGCTCCGCCCCGTCCGGACTTTGATGCGTCCCGCGAGAAGCTGCAGAAGCTGGGGGAGGCGGAGTCTGGTCAGCTTACAAAGGAAGAGTTCAATAAGATGAAGCAGGAGCTGGAGGCAGAGTACCTCGCAACTTTCAAGGTTATTCTCATTAAACATCTTAATTTGATCATTTTCAAAATGTGTAGAATTTGTAATAGGTCTTGAAATGGTATATAATATAAATGGTATATAATATAAATGGAAACCATAAAGTTAAAATGTGTCGTATTTTATTTTTTAACTCTCTCTTTTTAATTTTTTAGAAAACAGTTGCTCAACATGAAGTGTTTCTCTCCCGCCTGGCGTCCCACCCTGTGTTTAAGTCAGACCGTAACCTCCACGTGTTCCTGGAGTACGATCAGGATCTCAACGTGAGAGGGAAGAACAAGAAGGAGAGACTGGTTGATATTTTCTCCTCCTTCCAGAAGACTGGCGACGAATTTCTCCTCTCCAACACTGTAAAGGATATTGACGACTTTTTCGAGTCAGAGAAAACATTTCTGATAACCTACAACCAGCAGTTGAAGGACGCATGCATCAGGTCGGATAAGATGAGTTCGACCCACAAGGAACTAGCGGATAACTACATCAAGCTCTCCAGTGGTCTCTTAGACCTTGCAACCCTAGAGAATAGTAGTTTAGAAGGGTTTCTCTCTAAACTGTCGGAAACGTTTGAAAAGATGCGGAGGATTGAAGGACGGGTTGCTAATGATCAAGATCTGAAACTATCCGACTTTCTCCGATTTCATATGAGAGATACGTCCGCTGCGAAGGTACTTGTTGTTTAAACATCATTACTTGCAGTATCTCTGAAATAAACATATCTATTCCGTTATTTTCTTTAGGATTTACTCTTCCGAAGATTAAAAAGTCTGAACAATTATGAGAAAGCTAACAAGGAGTTGGACGCAGCTCGGTCCAAAAACCGTGATGTAGGAATAGCAGAAAACAGGTAAGCTTTACTTGTCCTTACCTTAAAAGCTTAGTGGTCTAAAATTTTGTGTAATAAAACACTAATCTTCATCGCTTGAACTCGATATCCACTGTGGCAACTTGAATTTAAGAAATACGTGCTTGATCCCTCAACTTTAGTTATCCATACTAGATTCCGACCACGTGATATCTAGGATTAGAAGGGACAAATCATAGGACGATAAAAGATACGGACAATCACAACACAAAAGATTTGACCTCAGGCCCTCATTATCGGATGCAAATTCTATGAGTAGACCTCAAAAGGCAAAGTTACCGACTGATGAAATACATTGTTCTAATAAAATTTTCTCATTTTGAACGGCTCAAACTTATCAAATATCATTGCGATCGACTTTATAACGGTGAAACAGTTTCACAAAAATTACTATTTAAAATTATAACCTTGTTTTTATTCAGGCAACAAGAAGCTTGCACAACCTTCGAGACAATGTCTCAGAAAGCGAAGGAAGAGTTAAAACTGCAGAGGGAAAGAAGAGTTCTGCATTTCCAGAAGAGTTTGTCAGAGCTTGCAGAGCTAGAGGTGATTGAAGGGTTTTCGAAATTGTAAAAGTCGACATTTTTATCTTCCATAAACCTTCTCTGAGGTCATATGAACTTCTATAACAGATTTGGGCCCAATCGGTTCAGCCGTTTTTACATTTATCGGATTCAAACGAACGAACAAACAAACAGACACCCAAGCAAAATATACATTATCTATGAAATAAAACAAAACATTCGTATATATGTTCCCTATAGCCGGCCAAATGGCTGGACCGAATGGGCTGACATTTTTTGAGGGAATCCTTGGGTACCCTGGGGGTAACATAGGCAACTCCTCTTGTATTATATATTGATATGTATGGATTAAAAGGATATTTTTGGTGAATCTATAATTTTTTAGTTCGTACACATTCGACAAACCATATTTTCATTTTTAGGTTAAACATGCTCGAGCTCACGCACAGATGTTACGGCAAACAATAGCAAGTATTCGACAAGGCCTTTAAATCCTGTAAAGTGCCAGACGGAGATCTGAACTTATGGAGTTGGGGGGGNGGGGGGGCACATATTTGTAAGCTTGGCACTTTGTGATTACTGATCATTTAGATAAAAACATGTTTTCCCAAACATTCTCGTTTCCTTTTACATATAACATTTATATATTATTAGAAGATTGCGCTTGGTATAATTCTTTAAGTTGTAGCGGCGTATTATTATTTTGTTGGGAACTGCAATCCTTCCTTAGTATTACATGCTATGCCTCCATCTCTCTTAAACTAAAAAAAAACTTTAAACTTTTATTATTTTATAGTTTTTATTTTCTACCCTGAGATGGGTTGTTAGCAACATTATCTCATTGATAAATAATATACATGAATTTGTTTTTTATATAGGTCACAACATTTTTTATCATCACTATTGATGGGATGCGGGAGGGGTGGAACATTCATGACTTCTATTGATATTTAAAAAAAATATTTGTTCCATCAATTTCACTACTTTCGCACAAATTGCTACCTTGTGAACACATTAGATATTTAGAACATGCCAATAATTTAACAAAAAATATTTTCGCAGTTTTAATAAAATCTGCAGCCCCCTGTAAACTGAAAACATTTCAGTTTTATTATATGTATTTATTTTAATGCATTTTAAACGTTATAAAAACACAAATCCACGGTTTGTTATTTACAATTTAAAATGCTAAAACTTCGTAGAAACCCAAAATACAGAAATTATATTTAATATGACGGAGGTTTATTTTAAAATGATTGTTTCTTTTTGTCTCTAAAAAGATTATACTCAGCCACAGATTTATTAAACTAAGAACGTGTCTTAAACATTTGCTTTTTTATCGTTTGTGATTCCAGTTTAATTGTGATATATTTTATGATTTAAAGATCAAATTCAAAATATTTTACGAATGTATATCCTGCCTATTTATTAAATTTATCCAACAGACATTGTTTGATTTAGGATTTTAGGAGAGTTCCTATTTCGTTCCACTTTTTTTATGTTGTTTGTGTTGTACCAGTTTTTCCTAACTATTGATGCTTAATGTGATATTTTGTTGTGGATGGGTGAGTACTGAGTAAATACGTTCACACATTTGTGAATCATTTGGTTTTTGTGTTTCATGAACCACTAGATCCCATATAGACCAGGGTAAGTGGAGGAGCTCAGCCCTGTTTTCATTGTATTTCAACCTACAGGTCGTTGTACTTCGTCTGTAGGTTGATTGTTAATAATGATAATAGCGAAGTGTATTATGTGTTAATCTTTTTTTGGCGAATATGTGCATCGGAGACCTCTGGATGTTTGTGTTAATGCGAATATTTATTAATGTGTATATTTTTTATCATTATTATGTTGCATAGATTTTGGTACTTTTGAAAACATTCAAGGGTGTAACTTCGAACGCTTGTTTTATGTTAAACTCTGCAATTTATTTTCTCGTAAGATAAATAATATGTAAGAATGAATAAACCAACAAGTAAGTTAGGAAAACTGATGTTTTGGATTGTGTTTCATGTTTCCTCTAATATTTAAAATTTACAGTTTAGAAATTCAGATTCTTTCCTTGTCTTATCTTATGTTAAACTTCTCAGATATTTGTAGGACCTCTTAGATGCCCAAGAACCCCGAGTGCTTGTAAAACAACCTAAGACAATATCCTAACACTTGCCGTGCAGACCTTTCTTAGAAGAAAAAGAGCAAGTACTTTAAGATGGAATATCAGGATTGCCAGAGACTAGAGGACTAATCATTTTTTTAATACTTTTTCAGAAAATAATGAATTTTCTTTTGTGCATATTTTTCTGTCAAAGTTTAGGCTGGGTCTCCAGGTAAAGATTTAATACTAGTTTTGAATAAAAAAAAAGTTTTTAGATTTTCCTATTTTTGTTTAAAAAATAAGTTGATTTAAACAGAATACTTAATTTTTTGAATTGTTTAAATACTTAAAGAACCTGAAAAATTCATGTAAATATATAAAATTAGTATATTATGCGTAGGAAGAAAGTATAATTTTGATTATTGCACTTTCTTCCTGCCCATAGTAATATTATACCACATTCATGGAGGATTTGAACATATTCCCAGAATTACATTGTTAACTTTTATTTTAACATGAAAGGACCTCAAAAAGTCTCCAATAATAAGAAATAACTTTTGTAATAATAGAGATAAATGGTACAAACTTTACACCTGTAGTCTTTCACTTAAAAAGGGACTGGAAAATACTCTTTCCCCTTATCAGGAGCGAAGGTATTGATAAAAAAAAAATTTTAGTGTCAATATATAATAATTGATTTATTGCAGATTTGGCTATTTAGTAAATCCGATAAGAATGTGGTATAATAACCATTAACCAATGTTGTCCAATTGGAAGAAATCTAAAGATGACGATGTTAACCAGGGACTTTGGTAGTTTTTAGATTTAGTGGGGGGGGGGGGGCACAAAGTGTCTTTTTTAAGATGTGTTGGTTATCTTCAAACTAACCGTAATTTTTCCTTCAGTCAAGAGCTGATGGCTCTAAACCCTAAGGACGCCCTGAACTCGGAGTCAGAGGAGAGTGTATCCTCATCCACTGAAGGTTTAAATCTTACTCAGATTATTTTTTTTATGATTAATTTTTTTGAAGACAACTAGTTTATTTTACGTTTTACCCCAAAATACTAATATAAAAACATTATTTTTCATGTTGAAATTTTTTATCTAGGACAATTTTTTCTGGTATCCATCGCCTAAAATTTCTGCCATTTTCATGAAATAGAAAACTCAGTTTGTTTTTGTAAGATTTTGATTTCTAGAAGTTTCCTCCCCTGAAATATTTGTTCCAACCTCTGATTGGCAGGAGATTAAACCAGGACAATCTATACCCAGGGGACTTCATGTCAGGTCAGTAATGATTAATTCTTTTTAATGATTTCTCTAAAATTATGCAACTTTCTGATTGCAATTGGTTTGAATGCAATCGTTACTTGTAGCAATTAAGATAAATTGCAATTGAATTAAATGCAAGCAATTTTAATTGGACTTGAATTTATTATTTATACTCCCATGTTTCTTAGAATAAACATGGAGACAGGAAAGAAGGAAGCAAAGTTCCTAGTCAATAAAAAAGAAGAAGAAAAGGAGAAAGAAGAACCTAATTATAATTATCAAGAATTAAAAGAAGCACTGAAGAATATTAAAAACGATGCGGGTTCAGATGATATTATTAAATCTAAGTTTAGATCTCTGGACGAGCTCAAGAAAGATTTCAAAGAATTCGAGGTTAAGGTTGAAAGTGATGTTAACGCCATGATTAAACTTATTAAAAACTTTGTGGAATCTAAATCTGACGAAGAGAAGATCAATATTGTTGAAAACCTTGAGTACTATGTTCATCAGGTTGATAATGCAGTTGATTTCTTGACAGTTGGTGGATTAGAACAGATCCTGGTTCCTAGTCTTAACTCTAGCTCTACCCTCCTCCAGGAGATGGCAGGCTTCCTCATTGGGAGCTCAGCTCAGAGTAATCCTAGAGTACAGATAGCATACCTAGAGGCAGGGTTCATCAATACTCTTCTCAGGATGGTTTCTTCACACTCCAGGTATAAGATATAGAACGAGGTATGTTCCATAAGTTTTGCGAAAAAAAATTTACAGGTACTCTGAATTTTTTTTTCAAAGCTCTCTGTATCCATCCCGGTTGCCTTCTTTCAGCGGACTTTATTCATCAAACTTTTTATTTCTATGTAATCCGCCCTTTCCCTGAGGTTGTTTAGCTCCGTTGTCACAGTACGAGAAAGTTTTCAATACAACCAGGGAAAAAAGACACTTTGGATGCTCGATACACAAAAATTTCATGCCTTAAACTTTCCAAATATAAAGCAGACACCTTCGAAATGATCCAAAATGCATTAGAGGAGAATAAAATGGACAAGGTAATAGTCTACATGTGGACTAAAAGGGGAAAAGTGAAATGGAGAGTGTTGACAGAACGAGGAAATGTCTTAGTAGAAAAAATCCACAAACCCCACAAACAGTCGATACAATTGGAAGTTTCTCAAACCAAATTTGCAAGGCTTCTCAGTTGATAATTTTTGATGAGTTTGATATCTGTTATGTTAACAAAGTTGTAAAGCAAGATTTTAAAAATGGCAAAGATTTGGACAACATTTGCTCCAAGTAGGTCCTAGGAAAAGATACTAATTTGTTTGCTAAAATGTAGATTACAAAAATAAAAACCTTCAGAACAATAAAGGCTTTACCCTCCTTTGACTTTTTAAGGTTACCCAACCTCTAGAACACGCTTAAATAGATAAAGTTTAAAGATAAGATATTTAGACTGCGACAAGCATCGTTAACGGGATCCGAGAGAAAGCTATAATTGCATCCAACATATTATCTGATCAACATTAGCTGGTCAGAAAATTGAACCGGTATAAATATAGTAAACTTTTTAAAAAAATTAAGGGCTGAGACCAAAGACCTTAAAAAAAGTTTTCGCAAAACTCATTGAACATCCCTTGAACTTCAAGTTCTTTGATAAAATAATAAATGATTTTTAATACAAATTAGGACAGCTATTTTTTTATTTAATCAGTGGCCGAATTTAAAGAATTTGAGCGGCGGTTTAAATTTAAGCCGCGGTTTAAATATGGTTGGTTCCACTTAAAATTGTATCAAATGTTTCAAGATTTAAGCCAACGCTTAATTTAAACCGGGTTTTGGTGGATTTAAACCGCGGCTCAAATTCTTTAAATTCCATCTTAGGTTTTTTAAATTACTAATATTTTGAGAGTATATTTTACCCAGTGCACACGGATTTTCAAGCAATCAATGATTATTTTTAGACCATTTGAATAATTTTAGTCCTGAAGTATCCGGCAAGGCTCTTTACGGACTCTCCGCCATATTGCGTAATTTCCCTGAGGCGCAGAACACATTTCTCCGCCACGGTGGATTAGACGTGTTGCGGCAGGTTTTCAACTACCAAGGAAATGTATTCGACAAAATCAAGATAAAGATCTTAACTCTTATCCAGGTAAAGCCAATCAAGATTTTGAATAAGAATTAGACTATGACAAGCAATATATTGTTAAGGACATAAAGCAGAATATTTTATGTCAAAGTACTTTCTTTTAAAAGAAATGCCATAGAATTTTTTAGTTTTAAGTGTTTACTGTTCACTATTTACTTTTGAGAAATAAATTGCACAAATTAGAAAACCCCTTCGTGGCATTTCTAATAAAAAGAATGAACAAAGGCAATAGTTATTCCGCTTTAATTGTGTTACCACGGTAACTAAATAGACGGTTTTATTTAAGGATATGCAAGAGGAGAGGCGTGATATTGATATTAGTACTCAGGATGGGTATCTCAGGAGTGAGCAGTATAGACTAGTTAATCTAGAGAGTATGTTATCTACTTCAGGTAAAACAAAAGTTAGACTTTGACATTTAAGGTTTTATATGCTTACTAAATGACTGTGAATGCCAGATGATTGGTAAAAACATCTTGAATAAACGCTCATTTAATTTCTCCTCTTTTTTGTACAAGTTTTCATGCATACAATGATTAATTTTTACCTTTAAATTTTAATATTTAGGTTGGTGTCAAGTTTTTCAAACTGTTCTAGTACTTCCAAGAGAGGATAGGAGAACCATTAGGTAAACTCAAACATTTGAAGGATACAGAGATTGTCAAAAAACAATGGAATGGGTGTCGTCTTATTCGTTCTTTTATTTATAAAATATCGCCAAAAATTTTGTAATTTGTAACTGATTTTGCATGATGGATCGATAAAGAGATGTACTAAATGCGGCGTTGGGACATTTCATAGAAAGACATTTCATAGATAGGACATTTCATAGATGGACATTTCATAGATGGACATTTCATAGACAGGACATTTCATAGATGGACATTTCATTGATGGACATTT
>NW_019396265.1:279751-288712 GCF_000591075.1 Eurytemora carolleeae | reverse complement strand
AAATATTGGCTAAATATCTTTTAGATAAAATCCATATAAAATTCATGGTTCTGAATATAAAATGTTTATGATTTCAGACAGTAAACTCAAAAGTTTTACATTTAAGTTTTAAGAATGAATTTTCATTTAAATAGTTTTGAAGATTTTTTGAGTAAATATTTACTTTGACAATTAAACAAGATCAAATATAATCAGATTGAATCTTGCTTCTATATCTTCAATCTTCAGGTCTTGAATCATCTATAGGATCATCCGAAGGGTTTACCGAATCGTCTTCAACCTATACAGTAGAATTTACAGTTTTTTTATGAAATGTCTTTCTATGAAATGTCTTTCTATGAAATGACCTGACGCCCTAAATGCTAACACACAAAATTGATGTTGAAGTTGAAGTTTGCAATTCTTACAGGGAGGATATCTTGTCCACGGTTTCAGATGAGTTTCCCTTGAGAGTAGAGCATGATTATATTGAGAAGATTGTTACTGCTATGCTTAAGATGAAGGATCAGTGTCAGACTGAGTTCAAACAGAAGGTTAGAATATTTTCGTGTTCTTAAACATAATTAGCATTTGATCAAATGTTTTTTGTTATACGATCTAAATTGAAATTTGACATAAATGTGACATTTTAAGTTTAGATATAAGACCTTTAAAAATATATAAGATTATTGACTAAAAAATAAGTATTGAAAATTTGAAATTTCTATTTGAACATTTGCCTTGTCTGTCTGTCATGGTTTGTATCCAAATAACGTTGCACTTGCAGCAGTTTAACCGATTGAACCTCAATTTGTTGTAAACAGGGTTGGCACAAAAAACCAGCCTAAAAAAAAAACAATAAAACCCACTTATTGCCATTTCTTCACTCTTAAAATGATAAAATGAAGGGAAAAAAATATTTTTTATTTAATTGTAAACTGTAATTCAGTATTTTTTTAAATGGTTTTGTTTTATGTCCAATTCTTTAAAAGGTTTAAATATCCCTTCTTTAACTAGCCGCCGCCCCCCTCCCGTCGTTAATTAGATCGACCACGACTTTATACACATAAATATAACCAGTTTTTAATCTTCCTGACAGAAATAATCTCAATGAATAAAATTTGTCTGAAAAGTTTTTATAAAAAGTAAATATTTGCAAATTATCTTTTTTCCATCTCATGATCTGAGTTCGTTTCCCTTTTGTCCATTTGAAAGCCCAATTTTTTTTTAATCTTTTTTGTTTGTTTATTTTCTAGTGGTTTTAACATTTTTTTATCGATTTTGATGGTTATTTATTGTTAAACTGACGAGGGTTCACCCAGACCCAAATATAAATGGGAACTAACATGTACAGAGGTTTGGTCCATCACCATCATCGAATTTTAAATGATTAACTCTTCAAGAAATAGCAACCATATTGATTTTTAGGGAGTTTACAGCACTAAAACTGAGACATTTATTCATTTCCTAAGGCTTAAACCAATGATCTTAAAGAAGTTAATGTAGTACAAAAAAATATATTTAATTAATCAAAATAGTCAACTTAGTCACTCTGGTCTTCAAGACAGTTTCGAGTTTTAGACCAGACAAATCCAATTGTAGAAAACTTTTGGAGCAATCGATTATCTGCAGTGCTTGGTTTTTTTTTATAACAAGTATCAAGGATATTGAAAACCCCGAGAAGATACTCAGAAATAAATCAGAGTTTTCAAAATTTGTTGCGATAGAACAAATAACCCTTTGTCATTTTTATGTATGAATGAGCTGAAGTTTTTCGGTATTTATCGGTGGTACCTTCCTTCATGAATTAATCTGAATAGTGAATAGCCCCACCCCCAATCAGAAATATGTATCCCAGTGAGAAAATAGAATGAAGTCTGAAATTTAAAGAACTATACTATAAAAAAATTGCACTATTTCCACTTTGAAGAAGGAAGGTGATATTATTGTATTTGAAGAGTATTTATATATGATTGATTATAGCCTATTATCGTACAACAATATTATTATTTTCACAACTATAAAGATTTATTACTATGAATTAGTGTGAATTGTTGTAGGTTTCAACTAATTTCAAATGGAAAAACCCAAAAATTAAGCCCCCCCCCCCCCAAAAAAAAAAATAAACCCAATAAATTCCACTGGGCTGTGTTTTTTTATATTTTTTTTAAACCTGGCTTTTTTTCTAACCCTAATTGTAAACCTTGCATGAACACAGGGAAAATATTTTTTAAATTCACAAAAATAAACTAGGAAAATCCGCAAAAGTTTTGAGTGTTAATCATTTAAACTCTTAGTGTAAGTAAATAATATTTGTACGTACATATGTACAATTGTACACATGAACATTGAACATCAGGCAGTTGTCTAATCTCTTTCTACACTTCAGGATGTTCTGGATAAACTGAACCAACTGGCGGGCAAATATAAAGAACTAAGTAACCGTGAACTGATACAGGATGATACAGATATATACTTCAGTTCTCTTCTTCAGATCATAAATTCAATTCTTGCCACAGGAGTTGGCAAAACAGAACTATGAACACTAAACACTTTGCTAAACACTTTGTAAACACGTGAATAAATGTTTTTAGCTTTACTTATTAATTAATGCAATTACATATACAGGGTATCCCGATAAACATAAGAATTGGCTCACGATCGTCTTTGTGATGTCTTCTAGGAAAGTTGTTGTCAATATTATGTTGGGCCGACAAGAGTTGTTAGTTTATGTTTCGATGGTTGTACTTTTGTAAATGAGAAAAGTCTATCTCTCTTTAAAGATACAACGTGAAGAAAGTACGTTTTAAAAGCTATAAGACGCACAAGTTTTGTTGATACGCTGTCATTGATCAAATATAGGTAATAAGATACGGAATAAGCCATCTCATAATTCTTATGTGTTTTGGCACACCCTGTACGAAATCAGGTTGGGATTTGAGACTTGAACTCCTTGAACTTGGTTTGCAGTCTTTTTATTAAAGATTCAGTCAAGGAATTCTTTAATTGGTGTTGACAAAATGGTAAAATTCTAGTCCTCACTTTAAAATTTTTCAAAAATTCCTTTCTTGTCCTAATTAGACCGCGTCAATGGGTCTATAATTTACGATTTAGGGACAAATCAGAAAATTTAAGAAAAACTAATCATTTTTGAAAAATAAATTAAGGCTTATAGATAAAAGCTTTTTCAGAAAATGCTAGATTTTTCGAGTATTACGTGCGTAATTTGGCGTTAAAGATAAGAGATAATCTAAAAAGATATGGGACGTTCTGTATGTAAAAGTAACTCTACGCGGCATTCCTTGTTGTTCTACGCAGTTTAGTATAATAGAAGAAGCCTGGAGAAAATAAAACTTAGCTGTTGAACTAGCGGTAGGTACACACAGCTATAGAATTCAGTAAGGCCTATATACGAAATTAAACTGGCGCAATAGTTACGTAAAAAGATTAAATTTATAAAGAAAATATTAGAAAAATGTTGGATATTTCTGACCCGGAGAGTTCATTGATACATAATCCACCAACTTTACAGGTATATTGATAAACTTTATTTTTTTGTTAATAGTAATAATTTTATCTTAAAACCACAATTTCAATGTCACATGGGTTTTGATTATTTTATAGTTTTTATTTGAAAACTTCAGTTTGTTTCATACTCTCTTTTGTAGGATGCAAGCTTATGTTTTATCTGCAACAACATCGATAGAATCTGCTGTATTGAGAGATCAGGAGTTAGTGGAGAGGCTAAACTTAGATTTAAACAACAAATATTTTTCCATACTGAACTATCCGAACAGTTACTTATGAAACTTTGTGAGCTTAGGAAGCTTGATGATTTGATGCTGACGGTGTTTAACACTGATACAACTAGGCTAAAACAAGTGAAACTCAACGATGCTTCAAAACTATCCTTAAAAGGATTAAGAACTTTAAAAGGGCACAAGATCCTGGAGCTAGAAGCCATGGGGTTAACCAGGGCAACTGTGACAGATTTGATCAGCTGTCTTGGAGAATGGAGTTTACAGAACTTGAGGCTTCTCAACGTTTCCAACTCTACCTTCATGGACAGTAACAAGTTCTGTGTTGTAGTTGCGTTGTCTAAACTCCGGAACCTCCAGATTTTAAACGTTTCTAGGACGGAGTTTAACAAGACGAGTCTGGAGCTAGTGGTTGAAGATCTACCTAGATTAGAGAGTTTGAACATCAGTTGTTCTCATGTTAATGATATCTCAGCCCTGAGAAAATGCAGGACGAGGTTGAAGGTTCTCTCCATGTCAGGACTTAAATTCCCTCTCTCCGTCAGTGAAACTATTGTAAGTAGCAAATTACGAGTGATCTTTTTTTGTAATAAAATTCTTTATATTGAAATATTCGATATATATTACTTATCTTTTCGATACTTAGGTTATGGTTATTGTGTAATGTATATCAATTGTACAGGTTGATATTTTGACCGGACTGACTGGTCTGGTTCATCTTGATGTATCTGATGATACCGACTCCAGGGAACCTTGTGATATTCTCTCTTCCGGAGCTAGGTTCAAGATTTCTAAACTTCTCCGAAAATACGAGTCTTTACCAAACCTTCATTCCATGGATATATCAGGTTAGAAACTTTATTGCCTTCTCGGGTTATCTCTTGACCCCCCCCCCTTGAATCTTAACTGACTCCTTGTTAAGGGAAAGAGGAGATAAACACTAACGAGCTGGTGGAGTTCCTTGCTTGTCACAAGCTCCGGTTTCTTGGTTTAGCACTGAGCGAGGTTTGCAGAGATCCTATGTTTACAGATTCAACAAGTGAACCCTACTTCGGAGATATTGGTAAGACAAATTACACGTAGAACTTTTTTTGCATTATTCCAGATAAGGTTTCTTTAATGTCAATTAGAGCTAAACGTTATCAGAATTCTAGATGACCTCTCAGTTATTGACAAATTTTTAGCAATCATGTTAAAATTCTTCTCATGAACAACTTTTTTGCGTAATAAATTTAGTACAAATTACAAGATATTCGTTAAACGACATTAAAAATCAAAATTCCCCATACTCCTCAAGGTGAACTTTTAAACCCATTTAAAAAGATAAAAAAAAATTTGAGACTAAATTGTTTTGTTTTTCTCATTGATGTTTATGCAGAAAGAGTAAATCCCAATTTTGTTGTATATTCTTGTTTTTCAGTGATAGCAGGGTTCGGGTCGGAGAATCAAATTCTTGAAGCTCTGCATCGGTATTTAGATCGTCCATACTACATTCAGAAAACTTTATATCATCTGTTCAAGATGACAACTGGGAACTATGAACCAGCCATAGATATCACAGTTCCCAGAATAGATATTATCAAGGTCAGAAATTGAATACAATAAACATTAGAATTAAGTGACGACATACATATCGTTTTCCATCCACGTGGCATTCCTTCACTTGTTAATTTACATATTAAATAATGTTTCAGTGAAAATCTATAAATAAATTTTGCTTGTCTGTTTGTTTGTTTTGTATCCAATAAATGTCAAAACGACTGAACCGATCGGGCCCAAATTTTTTGTGGGACATCACGTGACCACAGGGAAGGTTTATGAATGATAAAAAAATTTTAAAATGTGTTTTAAAGGTTTTTAATTTTGTAAAAAAATTAAATTCTTGAAAATCCGCGAATTTTTTTTTTAAATCCGCAAAAAAATATTCTTCTTTGTTTTAAAATGTAAACAAAAAGAACGTGTTCACAATTTAAATAAAAGATGTTTGCGAAGCGCACTAAAAGCCTAGTAACTTAAATTTCAATACCTTAGCTAATTGAATTGCCTAAATATGACAATTTTCATTCTGTTTCTTAAATCTCAAGTTTATTTGGACACACTTTAGCTGTCAACTATTCACAAGACTCGGTATTTTTCAATTATTTCTCTCAGATGGTGTTATCCTGTGCTAAGAAATATCCAACTGTACTTCCGATACAGATGGCAGTAACTGCATGTCTGTTCAACCTCTCTAAGGCAGATCTGTGCTCCCGGATTCATCCTGGAGTTCTCAAGGAGATCGTTCAAATAGATTTAGACGCCATGGAAACCTTTCCACAGCACCAGCAGGTAAATAAGCATTCATCTATATAATAAAACAAGATATTCATATATATGTTGCCTATAGCCGGTCAAACGGCTGGACCAAATGGGCTGAAATTTTTTGTGGACACTCATGGCTGGCCGTTTTAGGCTAAAAGAACGCCAAACCCTTGAGCTCGTTTTAAATTTTTCACAATGTAATTTTAATATTTTTGTTTTAGCTTCAGAAGAACGTGTTGCTAACAATAGATAATAATAGAATACTGCAAGAGGTAGGATAATATTTTGTTTGCTTTTTTTTTCGATGGAAATATGTTAATGCAATATTCCTGGTTTTTTCTGCGTCTATAAATTAAATGTCGAATATAAATTTTTCATGTTTAATTTGACTTGTATGTTAAACTAGTCCTAGATTGTCTCTGCTTTCCTGGCAATTTAAATATTGTCTCTAGGTTGGATTTGACAAGTATAGATGTGTAAACCTTGTCCTTGTTCTTCTCTGCTCCTGGCAGTATAAATATTGTATAAAATATTTTCTTTATGTTGAGTTTGACAAGTATAGCTGTGTAAAACTAGTCCTAGATTGTCTGCTCCTGGCAGTATAAATATTGTGTTTAGGTTGGGTTTTACAAGTATAGATGTGTAAACCTTGTCCTTGATTGTCTCTGCTCCTGGCAGTATAAATATTGTCTCTAGGTTGAGTTTGACAAGTATAGCTGTGTAAAACTAGTCCTAGATTGTCTGCTCCTGGCAGTATAAATATTGTCTCTAGGTTGGGTTTGACAAGTATAGATGTGTAAACCTTGTCCTTGATTGTCTCTGCTCCTGGCAGTATAAATATTGTCTCTAGGTTGAGTTTGACAAGTATAGCTGTGTAAAACTAGTATATTGTCTCTAGGTTGGGTTTGACAAGTATAGATGTGTAAACCTTGTCCTTGATTGTCTCTGCTCCTGGCAGTATAAATATTGTCTCTAGGTTGATAGGTTGAGTTTGACAAGTATAGATGTTTAAAACTAGTCCTTGATTGTCTATGCTCCTGGCAGTAAAAAATATCTTCTTTATGTTGAGTTTGACAAGTATAGCTGTGTAAAACTAGTCCTAAATTGTCTCTGCTCCTGGCAGTCCAAATATTGTCTTTAGGTTGAATTTGACAAGTATAGATGTGTAAAACTACTCCTTGATTGTCTTTAGGTTGAATTTGACAAGTATAGATGTGTAAAACTAGTCCTTGATTGTCTTTGCTCCTGGCAGGACAACTCTATGAACAGGATGTCGGTGGAGATCTGCTCAATTCTAGGTATTCGACATTTATTGAGCCTTGCCTGATAATCAATCGTCAAGATTTGAATTGAAGTTTTCTTTAAGTGTCTATTTCTGGGTTTTCTTTCAATTTTTCAATTTTTATTCAGCCTGAGCTTGAAACTTTTGATGGATGGAATGAGTTAATTAAACATGTTCTCTTCTCGCCGGATTAAAACTGTAGAAATGACCACTATGAGAACGATTAGTATCCCAACTCCAGGATGTTTTAAAATACTCTCCCGCGTTTACATATTTTAATGTAAATTATACTCGAGATTATCCTTTTCCCTCTTCCCCTGCACAATAAGAAAATACTTACGTTTCAAAATATGTCATGTCATTAAAAAAATATAATAAGACTTATATGAGGAAGGAAATATTTGAAATAATTAAAAATAAATCTCTGTATTTAGCTGCAAAGATCTCTACAGAGGAGATCAGTGAACTAAGTGAGTTGAGTTCTCAGGCAAACTATATGAAGAAACTTCTCTCTATTGTCCGCGAAAGAACCCAGGACTCTGTTATAGATATTACAATGAAACTAACTCTCTCTGCTCTATGGAACTTGACCGATGAATCTCCTAAAACTTGTCAGGTCAGAATTCAAACAAAGAAATGAAGTGTGAACAGACCTAATTGGATAACTTCCTAGTCATTACATAAAGAGTAGACCCACTGTCATTCAGATATATAATGATTTATACAAAATAGCTCAGCTTTTGAACAGTTTATTTTAGTGAAATTTCAAGCTCTGTTTGAAATGTTTGTTGCTGTTATTAAGAACTAGTTCATGAGCTTCACGTGAAAGATTATCTTCTCGAACGATTTATGAAATAGTTTAATTGATTTAGAATGATGAATAAAAACTTGATTTTATTGCTAGTTATCTAGGCGTTCCTTGATGAGAACGGGATGGAGTTGTTTATCGAAGTATTAAACCTGTTCCCTGGAGAACTAGCGATAGAAACCAAGGTTCTTGGACTCTTCAACAATATTGCCGAGGTTCCATCTCTTCGGAGATACTTAATGGTTAATCCTTTCATACAAACACTGAGGTAATTACTAAATATGTCCCGCAATACAATTTGTTCAAAAATTCTCCATCTAACGTACGTTATAGATTGCAATTCAGTCCACTATATTTCTTTACCCATGGATGGACACATTTCTTTAGTTCTAAAAGTTTGTCTGGTGAATTCGGTGAATGTTTGTAAGTTACCTTGATAAAACGGTTAACAGAATGGGGATTTGATTAGATTGTTTTCTTAGGATTCTTAAAACCCTGAAAAGTAAATTTTTCACGGTTATGCAAACTGCAAAGTCACACGCCACATTGTGAGAAAGGTTTTAAAATTAATAATATATATACATAGATTATGTATGATAACAAGAAAAAAAAATGTGCGATATTCATACAAAACCTATATTTTAGGAATCTCCTTCATTCTTCCAGTATAGAGGTTTCCTACTTCGCGGCTGGAATAGTAGCTCACCTATCCAGTAATTCTCTGGACCAGTGGTCGCATCTTCTCATATCAAAGGTAGAACTTTAGCGCATCTATTGTTTTCTGTCGGAGTCGCAGTCATCAGAGGCGTGTTGGAGGTTAAGAGTATTAAAGA